>NC_051393.1:23666182-23674545 GCF_015228065.2 Penaeus monodon
GTAGACAGGTGCTACAGATGACTCACCCGCAATATTCACCATGTTTAAACTTGTACCGAGATCGAGAATTGATTCTGTTACAGACGAGGGAAACCGTCTCTCCTAATGACTGAAACTGTCAAATCAATAATAAATAGGTCACACAGGTCTGCTAATGACCGATAATTTCTGCTCCTCTCTCGCTGTACCAGAGATAAGAATACAATGAAGTGTAAAGGATTATAAAAACTCGTTATACAATATATGCTTTTATTTTTGATTGTATAAACACTATACAATGCGCTCACACACACACACACATTTTTTCCCGCCCTACATATGATGCAGATGACAAGGAACAAATTCTAACCGTTCCTGCATTACTATCACTGCATGCTGTCGAATCCTCATCGTCTTCTGTTAAGTCAATGAGAGGAATCAAGCCATCATATAACGGAGGCGATTCATGCGAGGGAAAACTCTCTATTGTCTGATTACTACCGCATGCCAACAAACTCCTCTCACCGTGGGATGGCCCACTGCCAAGATCGAAACCGTGCAAGTGCGACGGTTGTGTATATATATTGCCATACAACGCTGGAATCAGCGACCTCTGCATCCCTCCAGGGTAGTACACAGGAGATGTGGGACTTAAATCAGGCTGGAAAGCCTGTGGTTGCAACGATGCCGGTTCTTCCCCCCACGCCGAATCTGAGACAACGCAAACGGGTTCTGACACCCGTCTTCTTTTTTCCGCAGAGGAGGCAGGTTCTTCCATCCTTCTCTTCGCTGTCGACAGCGTCAATTTTTGCGGCTCGCTCACACATTTATATATACGGCATTCGGTAACCCCCTTCTCAAAAACTGCAACAAAAGAGAAAATGCATTTACCACCAAAATTCAAAATGTTAACAACACATGCAAATAAAAAAACATTTGATAAAGTTCAAGACCCTGAATATACTCACTATCCCGTATTTTCCCATCATCCACAGTTGCAGTACCGGTGATAAAGACGACAGCAACGTTGTCGTTTATACCAACATAAACACCTGTAAATAAGATTTACACGGGTTACTTCTCTATATGTACCCAATAAAAAGACCGTAGCACAATGTTTCCAAGAAGATAACATATCACCTAAAAAAAAAAAAAAACTCGTAAAAATTACATACCTTCTACCTCGGTAGTCTCAGCAAATATCGAGCTCATCTTGATATGGTTCGGTTAGACGGGTGTGACACAGCTTATACACGAATCGGTTCTTATAAAGCCATGACCCAAGTACTCAGCAAACTCTCCAACCAATCACAATCACAAAAAAAAGGGTCAGCGGAAGAAGGGAGGAGGAGGTAGGGACGAGGGCGGAAGGGACGAGGAACTAACTGCAGTACAGCTGCTTACATTTCCTTTTGCTTAGAGATCTATCACAAAATAATCTCTCACATCGAGGCATGTTAAAATGTCTATACAAAAATCTTATAACCTTCCTATCATTATATTTGAAATCATCGTGCGAAAAATAACAACGTAGAAAATTATTAATACGATCCACCCCATACAAATTAATATGATACATGATAAAGATTACATATGCCCCGCATGTTAAACTATCAAGACTCTGTAAACGTCTACTAATATCAAGAAACCTCTTATCATAATACTGGCTGATAAATCCTTGCAACCAAGAAGAATAAACACGTGGTTTGATCCCATAAGAATCAAAGTAAGCAATATAAGATTTCCCAATAACTACTAATACATAATGCCCCATAATTGACGGTCTATGGCGAGATGTAAGTATGTTAACCACAAAGAATTCATTATGGTTTGTGCGACCTATTCTAATAGGCAGTTGATCAGCCAAGAAACACCCCCGCAACACATATCCTCTCCTCAGAAACTGCGAACAAATACTCGACACCTCGTTGCAGTTCATTATGCTCTGACATCTGCAACCACCCTACGATCGTTATCAACGTAAATTACACCTTGCGTATCACCCACCAAAAATAAAACAATATTCGAGTCGTAAGGCTGCGACAATTCAACGGCAATCCTAAGACTTCCCGAATTTTCAATAGCTATCGCATCCTGCAGCTTTTCAGGTTGCAAATCCATAACAGCAATCATTTTACCGTTCACAAACCCATGTCTATCAAGCGAATGCTCCTTTTCCAACCCCAGTGCATTAAGCGAGTGATAATATAAATCTGAGCAACGACTCGGGAAACTCGTGCTTATATTGTACACAGAGTTGTTATTAACGGTAACAAAAAGTTTGCTCAAATGATTAGGGACCGAAATGTAGAGGATTCATGTTATAGTCCCCGCATAAGCCTTCATGTCAACCATAAAAAGAGATAACTTTTCAGGAATCGTTGACCCCCACGGCATGTCAATAGCAAGTTGGGTTTGTTGGCTTGCCATAACATAAGTTTTGTATAGCGTTTTATTAAATATGTAGCTAAGAGGACTGCGAATTAAAGATTTATTAAGAGCCTCTCGTGCTGAATCTCTCGGTTTAAGTGTTGTTAAATGCATTTTACAAGTCTCTATCTTCACCACAGGCTTTGATCCAACCGCCTGCGGGCTGGTGTTAATAACAAACCGGTCCGAGGCAAACTCAAGTCGTATTCTCATAGAGACATTGTCTAAGAGATACATATCCATTGTTGCTATATCTAACATTAGCGGAGCCATAAAATGAAATCCACTAGTCTTAACCTCATTCATATCAGATTTCTCTTGTTCACTAGCGCCTGTAAAATAATCTTCCGCATAGCTCCTCGGTATGCTAGAATGATCATAATAATGCATATTTCTTCCTAATGTTTTCTTCAGCGAAGGAGACATACCCGTTTCTAGGCGAACATATGACGAAAAATTATACAGAGGATTTTGTTCTACTTGCTGCCCATTAAAATAAACCGTCACAGATTTAATTAGCGAGTGCATGGCAGAGTTGCACAATACAGCATGATCACCTTCGCTTAATAAAGTACCATCCTCTTTTCTCAAACTGCCCTTAATCTCTAAAACCAATCTTGATAAGTCAACATAACAATTTTGCCCGGCAGGCCACCTAAATTCTGCATAATTATCTGTAACAGAACCATTAATCCCCGCGTTAAAAGGCAGCACATCCACCTCAGACCGTTCTTCTATCCCTGATTCAATCATGTGCAATCTATTTGACCGGGGAAACATATCGCTTACCCCGGCAACATAAGATGACAGCGGTGTCTTGTACTGATTCATGATTGTTAATAATGATATTACACTCTTAACTCTATATTACTATTGCGCACCTCGTCAAGACGAGTCTATAACTGACTAAGCCAAGGAAAAGACATCTTTTTTATAGCTCGAACAACTGGGACGAATTGTCAATCGTTTCACTCTTTTCCGTTTTCTACGCACTCCTCTTCCTCCTCCTCCTCCTCCTCTCATTGCCCTCGCACCGATATGTTTAACTGCCTCCACCCCTCTTTTTTTCAGAGAAGACCTTAAACTGCCATTCCCCTGTCTCATATCATCAATAACACCAGACCCAAAATCAAGCAGGGCAGGCTTAACGAGCTTAGAAACAAACGGAATTAATCTCTTGCCAATATTACCGAGAAAAGAGAGTAACCCGGCACCTCTTCTGTAATTATCATAGGGTCTATACACACTAATATCCCCCAATGACCCTCCTCGAAAGGGTTTAATCTGCGATTCTGGCTGTTCAAAGATGACCATAAATTCCTCAACCGTCGGCGGAACAAAAGGTGCTCTCACATACATGATGGAAATCGAAGCGGTGTCAGTCTTTGCTCTGCATAAACAAACAAACACACCGGGACGACGTACCGATGTAAAATAAGTACAGATATACATGCACCGTCTTTATATATACAAAATTTACCTAGGTCTTATGTGAAGTATAAGTGTAACAGAATGACCCTCCTCGAAAACTATGGGATACCCATTCTGATCTGTAATGTGCACACCCACCGAATTTAAAGTCTTGCTTAAGAGTTGTTTATAGAGTGTGGGCGTGTATCCCTTAGTACTCGAACCTTGCAAAGCAAATGCATCTAAGATATTAACCTGTTGACCAGCAAACCGGCAAGGGGCAACGATATCCGAATATACGTAAACAAAATCTACACCCCCATCATTTCTCGGAGGTCTCACACCTACACTATGATTATATAAATACCATTTATAATCAACAGGCACAGTGCGAGGAACATAAAAACGATAAATTTTGTTTTCGCTAAACCCTAGTATGCGAGCCATACGAGGTGAAAAGCGAACACCCATATCAGGATGACAGCGATTGTCATTCTCCTCTCCTACACCTTGAACATAGGTTTCTATGCGACACCGATCTACCTCCCGATCGTAGATAAGAATTCTTCCTTGTGGTATATATTTATTACAGCATCCCTATCGAGAACCGATCTAATTTGTCTCGCGATATCTTCATTTATCAAATCTACCATAATTTTTGCCTCTCTCGCATGGCCCAGCATGTTAAATTTTGGAACATAGTTAAACAAGTTAACCAGCATTGGGTGAGCGCTGTTATCACACACACTAAGAAATTGGATGCTGAAATCATCATCATTTGCTATAATGCTGTAATAATTTTTGGGATACAAAAAATTAACTAGCGCCACTTCATAATCCATAGAAGGATCCAACATTAGCGGTGATATAGCGTTTTCAAATGCATGAGAAGTGTTTTGTGGAAAAACATCTTTCGATGCACTGCTCGTAATATATATATATTGATTATCTGTCTCCATGACGGAAGCTAGTAACAGACTGAGAGTTTTACCAATAATTTCACTTTTTATAACAATGGTGTAGGAGAATAATAAAGAAGTAATGCTTAACCTTATTTATTAATCACAAGATACACACAAAAAAAACATTCAAGTACAAATATATACGAGGTTAAAATATTAATGATCATTTTCCAGATGTTTCGACCGCTTCGACACCCTTTCATCTTCCATAGGAGACCGCAGTCGCCGCCTCTCACGTGTAATTTCACCCTCTTCTTCTTCATCACCGCCCCATCATCATCATCATCATCATCATGTCGCATGCGTTGTTTCTTTTCCTTCTCAGGCCTCGGCAAGAAGGAGAGGGCTTGCACACAGTAGTGAGACAATTATCTTCAACGGCATACACCGTGCTGCAAAACCCTGTAAAAGCGTAATGTATGCGTGGCTCCAACTGCCGCCCTCTACTTCAACAGGAAATACAATTTCGCGACAATCCAACTTCTGAAGCTCATTAAACAATGAATTGAGGCATTCGTCCATATTCCTCATCCGATTCTCTAAACCATCGCGAGCTAATCCATTAACATAATGCTTATCCGTGCTGGATCTTAATTGTTTCATGGCTATTTCATTGTGCTCAAGGGGTTTACCCGGCCCAAAGTGGGCAATGAGGTAGATAATTACAGGTCCTCCATCCCCCTGTCTCACACTAACGACTCCAGTAGCACTCCGATCAGCTGTAATTGCTCTTGTGGTGGTATACATCCGTCTTTTCGCTCTGTAATAATCAGCGTATTCATATTTTCTTTCCAACACACCAGACGTGGCATAAGCAGTCGTCCCGCTGGCATTAGCGATGACACATACAGCGGTATCTTTCCATAACTCGTGTTGGAGAATACTTCCTTCTCTTATCACGAGCGGGTATAAATAATCAGGCAGATAATTCTCGCGAGGTGACATCGCTGGGGTAGACAGCGGCGCAGCTGTAGAAGCTTCCGATAACACTCGTTCATCCTCTACATTAATCCTCTGTCTGTACCACCTGATCGATTCAGAAGCAGCAGCAGCAGCACAGGCGGAGCTCCCGCCCAAAGACATTTCCTGAGCCATCTTCTTTGCACAATCGGGGGCTGTGATATAACACTTCTCTCGCTCACAACCTCGCTTTATACCGCGAGACCGATGTCACTCATTCATGCTTGTCAACACTCCGCCCACCTTTGCGCGTTATAATCATCTGCGCAGCTTTGTACACAATCGATAACCCAAGTCAAAAGCTATAGCCTGCTGATTGTATAAACTGCTCAGCTTCCGATATTTTGAAATCGCGCAAATTGCTTCTTCCTGGGAGATGTGTTTTAAACCCTCAATAGCATCATCAACTTCTTGTAGAAAGGTTTGATCAGAGTGGTTGGCAAGAAAAGCTCGGTATGTCTCCCACAGTGACACAATAATATCGTGTTTGTACTGAGCTCGGTAAAATTTTATCATCTCTCTCCGAAGCTCACCAGCAAGCACACTAGATGATGCGTTATTCTCTTCGTCATCACTGGTGTTGGATGCACCACTGATGCTGTTGTTGCTGCTGCTGCTGCCTCGAGAAGACGCAGCGTTGAAGAGTTTGTTTTCACTCATGTTTATGCTGCTGTTGCTTTTTCGCACACGCGCTCTTGATTACACGATCGCCGTTTTTATTCTCTCCCGAGAGCATTAATAAGGGTTCCAACGCATCTTTCTTTGTACGCTTGTAAGGACGGCTATAGGTTTCCCTTTAACATTCCCGCCTGCCTTATGAACACCTGTGAGATACCGTTTAGCCGCGGAATTGCGTATGTAATCATATGGTATAGGAGCAAAATTATGTAATATTTTCAAAAGCTCCTTTTCTTTAATAGAAAACGAGGATGAGGACGCGAAATACTTGATAACATCGAGTATATTCAATCCTGGCACAGGAGATTGTATCTGACCTAATTCATCCCATCGTATTAAAGACTGTTGACGGTAAAATTCCAAGAGAGATTTGGCGTACTCCTGTTGAGATGCTTTGAAAAAAATGCCCACCAGGTGTTCTAACGACGGGTTAACCGATGTATTTCGGTTGTTGGGTGAGGTTGTT
This sequence comes from Penaeus monodon, assembly GCF_015228065.2. Lineage (NCBI taxonomy): Eukaryota > Metazoa > Arthropoda > Malacostraca > Decapoda > Penaeidae > Penaeus > Penaeus monodon. Next base: position 23,673,068 of record NC_051393.1, read on the forward strand.
TTCCCAAGCTTTTCTAGAGCTATGGAGGGAAGAGATATGTTCATCCCCGCATTAGGCTGACACCCGCTATCGCACTGACCCACATTTTTGTTTTTTTTCTTGTGAGGAACACAACGCGAGATAATTAACGATCTTCCGCCCGCGCGTCGATTTCCTGCGCCGCGTGCGCCGCGCCCGCCGCAGCAGCCCCGCCGCCGCCGCCGCCGCCCTCTCTCGCACGCGCCGCCCGCGGGCCTCCCTCCGCTCATTACGGTATTTTCATTTAGTGTACTCACATCCGGGGGTGGTTCTAATATACTCTTGTCATTAATCTTGTTAGTATTATCATTACCATTTGCGGGAGGAGGGTCAGAGACCGTATGAACCAGATGTCGGTCAACCGTGGGTTTTGGAACGAGGCAATACTCTTTCATATTTCTTATCAAATTAGAGAGGTAAATGCATTTATAGCGAGCGGGAGTAAAATGGAGAGAATATTACCCCCGGTGCGAGATGAGAGAATTTTTTTCTTTTTTTTAAGAGATGTTTTCTTTCGAGACACTTCCTTAATTGCCTCTCGATGCCGCTTCAACCTCTTAATAATGCTCTTCTCCGTGGTTAAATTCTTTTTTAAGAAATTTGAAAAAACCTCTGCAATGCAATTAATCTGTTGTTTATCTAATTTTAATATAAAACCTGAACGGCGTTTTGGTTTTAGCGAACAAATGAACGATAACACATCAACAAAGCGAGGTGTGAGAGCTTGTTTTGTCATGGCGAGGGCTGCATGTCATCAATCGTAATATAAGAATTGAATTTATCAGGATAACCAACCCAGCGAACGAGGTATTCTCTCTGCTTTTTAGCTCTATTCCAGCGTGATGATAAGACCTTGTACGGGTAAAAACCAGGCAGAGATGTTGGTACGAGCTCCTCGCGGTAAAACAATCCCTGCACTTCTTCACCGCTCAGATCTTCCAGATAATACCCGTCTCTGTTCTGGCGTTTGTCAACCTGTCGAATTTTAAATATCTCCTCCGTATTTTGTATTTCATAACCCTTGCGAAATGCGTCGGTATGAGAACGCGCTGCGATGCGCACGGTGTCCCCTACCTTTATATTCTGATTGGTAGCAGCTGATCGACCTTTTTTTATAGGTGCATTCAATGAGCGGGCATACATAGCACGAAAGAGGTGATGCCACTGCGCCCGCGTGTAGTGTCGGTGAACATCCAGAGGTGTAGCGCCTTTCAAACCCGCGTGCGCGCGCTCATTATATGCCGACACAATGTCTGGGAGAACATCGATATACCTCAACGTATTTTTTAAGGTTAAATACTTATAAATGCGTTCCTTAAGGGTTCTGATGTGTCTCTCTGCAATACTCGCTTTTATTTCTTTCGAATGCGTTGTATACCATCGCATATTTCGTTCGCGCAGTAAGCCATTCACTGTATTATTTACAAACTCTCCCTGCGTCGGTAAAGAGGTGAGTTAAA
>NC_051393.1:23724645-23729645 GCF_015228065.2 Penaeus monodon
TATTATTATTATTATTATTATATTTGTTTTTATTATTATCATTATTATTATTATTATTATTATTATTATTATTATTATTATTACTATTACTATTACTATCACTATCACTATCACTATCACTATCACTATCATCATCATCATCATCATCATCATCATCACCATCATCATCGTCATCGTCATCGTCATCGTCATCATCATCGTCATCGTCATCGTCATCATTATCATCATCATCATCATCATCATGACTATTTTTATCATCATTATTATTATTGTTATTGTTGTTGTATTACTGTTGTTGTTATTTTTTTTTATCATTATTATTATTATTATTATTATTATGATTATCATTATTATTATTATTATTATTATTATTATTATTATTATTATTATTATCATTATTATTATTATTATTATTATCATTAGTAGTAGTAGTAGTGTAGTAGTATTGCTATAGTTGTTGTTGTTTATTATTATTATTATTATTATTATCATTACTATCATAATTATTATCATTGTCATTATTGTTATTATTATTGTTGCTGTTATTATTGCTATTGTTTTATTGTTATTACATCACCATCATTACCATCATCATTATCATTATTTGTATCATAATTATCCCCATTACCATTATCATTGTTATTATCATTATTATTAATATTTTTATCATTATTGTTATCATCATCATCATCATTATTATTATTGTTATAATCATCATCATCATCATTATTATTATTATTATTATCATCATTATTATTATTATTATTATTTTTATTATTATTATTATTATTATTATTATTATTATTATTATTATTATTATTATTATTATTATTATTATTATTATTATTATTATTATTATTATTAATATTATTAATAATATTATTATTATTGTCATTCTCATTATTACTTCTACTACTAATGTCATTATCATAATTAACATTATTATTATTACTATTATCATCTTCATTATCATCATCATCATCGTCATCCTCATTATCCTTATTGTTATCGTTATTATCATCATTATTATTATCACTATTGTCCTCACTTATATTATTTTTATTATCATTATCATTATCATTATCAATATTATTAATGTTGTTGTTGTTGTTGTATCAATATTATCATGTTGTTATTATCACTATTATCAATATTATTATTATTACTATTATTATTATCATCATTATTATTATCATTATCATTTTTATATTACTATTATTATTTTCATTATTATCAAAATCGTTTTTATTTTTTTCACTTTTACTTTAACATATATTCTTCTATACAGTAATTCCCAAGAGAAATGTTCAGTGAGCCTTCACTAACAACGTATATAGGTTTATGGTATTGGTTTTTACTCGTCCTTTTGCCAATGAGAAGGTTCCTACACATTCAAATAAAAGTGATGAATGAATATAGATTAATTAAGAAATAAATTAGCAGATGAAGAAACATATGAATGAAGATGTGCGTAAACCATAATCACATTGATAAAGAAATATATAAATGATTCATAAACGAACTGATAAAGAAACATATGAATGAATGAAAAACATAAATCACAGTTTAAGAGATAAATTAATATAAACCACTTAATAAATGCATGAATAAAGAAATCCCTATGTGAAGGAGTGAAGAAATGCATAAACCACAAATAAACAGATTAAAAAAAACATGAATAATCAAGCACTTAGCTGAGGAAAAGTGAAGATATACATAAATCACAAATAACCACATCAATAAATACATGAATTAGGGGACAACTAACTGAGTAACCCTGCCTCCTCACCCCCAGGAGAAGCCCTAAGGACCATCGGCGTAGGATCGGCTCCTCCAGAATTCGTCCACCCAGCGCACAATGTGACAGTCGTAGAGGGTCAGGAAGTCACGCTTATGTGCTCCGTCAGCAGTCTGAAGGATTATAAGGTAAGGCTGAAGGATGAGTCGATGGGAGGGTAAGAGGGGAGAGGAGGAGGAGGAGGAGGAGAGGGGAGAGGAGGAAGAGGGTTTGGGAAAGAGAGGAGAGGGGAATGGGAGACGAGGGAGGAAGACGGGTGGGAAGGGAGAGTGGAGGAGAAAAGGGAAAGGTAACAAAGAAGGGAGGAAGGGAGAAAGGAGGGGAATGAGATTAATGAGACGGGATAGGAAAGCGAGGAAGGGAGAGGGAAAGAGGATGGAAGATGGAAATAGGACGGAAGAGAAAAGATGGAGAGGAAGAGAAGGAGAACAAGGAGAGGGGTTCAGAAGGGAGAGGGAGATGTAAGTAGGAAAGGAAGGAAGTAAAATATGCAAAGTAGGGGAGAGGAGGAAAGGAAGAAAGAAGGAAAGAGGGAAAGAAAAGGGGAAGGAGAAGGAAGAATCATAATGTAAGGCAGAGTGATTAGATAGAGAAAAGAAGAAAAGGGAGAAAGATGAGAGGAACATGATAGAAAAGAGGGGATGGCTTAAGGAGAAAATAAGAAGAGATAAATTGGGGAAATGCAATGGCAGATGAGAAGGAAATATAACGAAAAAGGGAAGGGCGACAGAGAGAGAGAGAAAATGAGAAAAGAACAGTGATGCTGAGGAGACGAAAGGCTAAAAGAGAAAGGGAGTTAGATAAAAGGCAGTAAGGAAAAAAATAAAAAGGGGAAGATGATGGAAAATTAAAATAACTGTAAAAGAGACACAGGAGCAAGGAAAGACAAAAACTAACGAGCACTGGGAGACTAAAAAAGGAAAAGAACGGATATTATACAAAATGGAGAAGGGAAAGAGAGACAAGAGAAACTGGAAACAGTACAGAAGGGGAGGAAGAAGAACGAATGTCCAAAGGAAAAATGAACGAGCAAGTGAAAGGGAAAACTTTTAAAAGATAAGAAAGAAGGAAAAAGAGAAAGAACGCGAACTTTTGAACGGATGAAAGCCATACTAAGTCCGCGTGTCCCTGTGCCTCGTCAGCAGTTCCCAGAATAATAAAGTAAGACAGAGTAGAGAAGCAAAAGGAGGAGGAGGAAGAGCAAGAATAATAAGAAGGAAGGAAGGGGGAGGGAACAGAGGCGTTAGACAGGATAGTTAGGTAGAAAGTAAGGAAAGAACGAAATGAGAAAATGAATAAAGGAAAGGTTAAATAAGGGAGAATGGAAGAAAGGGTGTAATAACGGGGAAGAGGAAAATATAAGGGGAAAGGAACGTTTAACCAAGGGGAGGAGAGAACAGTGAGAAAGATTTAAAAAGAAGGGAGGAGTATACGAAAAGAAAAGATGACAGAGAACAGACGAAGGAGAAAGAAAAAAAAGATAATGAAATAGAAAGAAAAAGGCAAATGGAGAGTGAAATGGGAGAAGTAAAGTAAATAAAAGAATCGGGAACTGGAAAATGAAGACGATACATAACCAGTGACAGTAAGAGAGAGGAGATACAGCGGTAAATGAAGGTCAAAATAACTTTTAGAAGGAAAGAGAACAATATGAAAGGAAAGAGAAGGAGTAAAAGGAAGTGACAGATAATACATTAAACGCAGTTACAGATGAAGCAAACTAAATAATACAATAAAAATAAAAATTTAAATAATACACGAAATCCAAAATCTCACCCAAGCGTTGTAAATAGATGTTTATAAACGAGAAAAAAGTAAACACCTGGGCGGAGAAATCAGATTTTTTTTTACTAATGGGACCATTGTAAAAAAAATAATAATAATAAAAGATAAAAAATAAATGATAATGAAGTCTGTTATCATGATGGAGGCATTAATGATATCTTTGGTAAGACAAAATAAATATTCATGAACTTAAGGCTTAATTACATTTTTAGAAACCGTGTATAAGTTGTTTATTTCCATATGGAGTTAGTCTTATGATTCAGAAAATCGAACGGGTGTTCAGCTACTAACTAAATTCAGTGTATATTTTCATTTTACGAAGGCTTTATTCTTTCCATGTTGAACAAATTCCCCAGATCTTAAAACTGTGCGTTAAAATTCGATTGCGTTTTCTTTCTTTTTCTACATACTCTTATAAAGGGTGGCTAATATTTGGTGTGATTACTCGTATGCCTGAGTATGTAAACATCAATAGCTAAACACACACACACACACACACACACACACACACACACACACACAAACACACAAACACAAATATGTATGTGTGTGTATATAGATAGATAGATGGATAGACACTAATATTTGGTGGCTATCGTTACTCGTATGTCTAAGTATGTAAACATAAATAGCTAAACACACACACACACACACACACACACACACACACACACACACACACACACACACACACACACACACACACACACACACACACACACACACACACACACACGTGTTCACAAACCCAGCCCGCGCTTAAGGCCCCGAACCACAGCCGGAACTAACGCCTCTCCGACCAGCAGCTCGCCTGGGTGCACGAAGAATCCCAAACTATCCTGAGCATCGGACGGCACTTGTATACCCGGATCCCACGCCTGAGTTTGCACGCCGACCATCACTCCGCCGCCCTCACTGTGTCCCCTGTGCTTTCCACGGACAGGGGCTGGTACATGTGCCAGCTCAACACCAACCCCATGACCTACACGAGGAGCTACCTGCAGGTCCTGGGTGAGATACGGGTTGCGAGCGTGTGACGGGAAGCACGGCCGGGATTGAGCATGTTTAGGGTTGATCTTTTCGTTGTAGCTCAGTTTTATTATTGTTATTATTATTATTATTATTATTATTATTATTATTATTATTATTATTATTATTATTATTATCATTATTATTATCATGATTATTATTATTAATATTATTATATATTTTTCACGATACTGACAAGGTATTCTCTCTTCACTATTACTCTCCTTATTCCTGCCACTCCCTCCCCCCCCTCACTCTTATTTCATCCAGCCCCAGAATATCAGTCGCTAATTAACCCTTCCTTGCCCGCTTCTCTTCCGCCGCCACCTCGTCTCAAACGTAATCTCCAGTGACCACAAACACATATACAGTTCGTGTTTATTCATAT
>NC_051393.1:23734645-23744645 GCF_015228065.2 Penaeus monodon
CTCTCTCTTCTCCTCTCTTCTCTCTCTCTCTTTCCTTCTCTCTCTCTCCTCTCTCTCTCTCTCTCTCTCTCTCTCTCTCTTCTCTCTCTCCTCTCTCTCTCTCTCTCTCTCCCTCTCTCTCTCTCTCTCTCTCTCTCTCTCTCCTCTCCTCTCTCTCTCTCTCTCTCTCTCTCTCTCTCTCTCTCTCTCTCTCTCTCTCTCTCTCTCTCTCTGTGTGTGTGTGTGTGTGTGTGTGTCTCTCTCTGTACACAGACGTACGCACGTCTTTGTGTGTGTGTGTGTGTTTGTGTGTGTGTGTGTGTGTGTGTGTGTGTGTGTGTGTGTGTGTGTGTGTGTGTGTGTGTGTGTGTGTGTGTGTGTGTGTGTGTGTGTGTGTGTGTGTGTGTGTGTGTGTGTGTGTGTGTGTGCGCGCGCGCGTGCTCATCCCACTGTTACTAGATATTAATGATATTAAGAAGAATGCAAAGAATCAATTCCAGTAAAATAGGAAGGTTAAACAGAGATAACTCCATCACACGCAACTGTCACTGTAGATCTTCCTTTCCACAATAGCCTTCTCCCGTCGACAGGCCGCTTCCCGGTCCCCAAGCAGGCCTCGCTTACCACGCAGCCGCCCACCAATGCCTCCGCCAAGGTCCGCGTCGAGAGGCCCTGGCGCAACAACAACCGCGTCACCGACGTCATACCTTCAAGGAACACGTCAAAGAAAGCGAGTGCTGACGACGACCAGAAGGGGAGGCGCCTCAAGAACTACCCCCGCCACGGAGGTCGTTTCAATGACACGACACTCATCGTCGACCTCATAATGGACGTGGAAGGGAGGGCGACGACCTGTTACCATCGTAATCTGTTGAGGGCATCGGATGTGGTTGTCGTGTTTCATGTATTGTTCCTATTAGTACGAGGCTGGTTTCAGGTAATGTAATGACAATATGAATGCTTAAATGTTGAATGAAGTTACAGTATTACTGACAATCACAAAAAATCTTATAAGTGGGTAGAGCTGATACCACACCTGCATTATGGATTTCTGGGTCTCTGTTTTTAATGCTGATCAGGGTTTCCCTGAAAGGGTGATTTAAAATATGGCATATGATGTCACAGTGTAGTTAATTGTATGAACTGTCTAGAAATTGGCTAAAGGAGCATCTGACCCAGATATCCTAATACTGATTGAGGCTACAACATGTAATGACAAACAGGTCGGTGGAACTAGTTCCCCCTCAATAAAGATGGCTGTGTAGTGTTTGTTTGTGTGTTTCAGCGACACTGTCATTGTTGGTGGATAAACACCAGACGCTCAGCATAAGATGCCGTTTCAGTGTATAGATGTATATTTGTGAATAAAATGTATAAAATGACATACGCGGTTATCATAATTTTAAGGAGAGATGTTCATGTTATTGTAATTATTAGTGGTGTAATGTATAATGGTATAGTCTTTCTAGTTAGTTGAGTAAGAGTGTATAATGTCAGCTTGAATAGTTTACCATAGTGATGAAAAGCGTTACGAAATGTCTTGTACGTGCTGAGAAGTGTTAATCCGGAAATGTACACTAGAAACCTGTATGTTATCTTGCGCATTCCACATTCATTTTTAAACGGCGGAGCATGCAAACCACTTAAAACCATGCAGTATTAGTCATGCACATACTTTTGTTTGCAGTTTTATGCCGCTTGTATATGATCGGATTAGCCATCGCATCTTAGAACTTAATGAAGAATGGATGTTTTTAAGAAGCATAATTTTGTTAATTTTGTGAAAGTCAACTTCGAATGTTAATAACCTAAACATATCATATGTAATATCAACAGTAAAAATATTTAGCATACGTGTACATTTAATTTTAGGGGATGGGATCCAATATACGTAATGCATCATTGTTAGTATTAGTAAAATATCCTAAAGGTATGTTTATTCTCAGCCTTACGTACGTCAGTGTTCATGCTATATTCCCACTGTATCCATGACCAGATATAGTGAAGTAGTCAGTATTCATCATGACAGTGACGTTTGTATTCGTATGTATCCACAAACACTACATACTGTATCCGTGTGTCCTTATATAAGTGATTTTTTTATTGCAAACTCCATTAGCAACAACCTATTTTAAGGCTTTTGTATAGAAGTTTCTGAAGCTTGATAATTTTTTTATTGTTTTTTTTTTGACAATAAATGCAAGTTTTTACCTTTGATAATTACAATAACAAGTGACTATAATAATATTTTATTTATAATTCATTTAGATATGAAGAGAATGTTTTAACATAATTCTTTGATTTTTTATCGTCGATAAAAAAAAAAAACTTTTGAATCTAGTCATACTTTTATTACAAGTGTTATAAAGGAAAGATTCTCAAATGAAATCTATAGTATCGGAAACGTCACAGTGATTCCGAGAAATAGACCTGTAGACATGACAGATATCTACATAAAAGACCGTTTGGTTTGTTCAAAATCCCTGACATCACAAAAGGCAATTTCTTTCATAATTAAGACAACAAGAGGAATAATATTTTCACATTTATGGTTAACCCAATTCAGTGCGTTAGGAGATTCAAAAGCACACACACACACACACACACACACACACACACACACACACACACACACACACACACACACACACACACACACACACACACACATATACACACACACACACACATATACACACACACACACATATACACATACATACAATATATATATATATATATATATATATATATTATATATATATACATATATATATATATATATATATATATATATATATATATATATATATATATATATATATACGTATATATATATATATATAATATATATATATATATATATATATATATATATATATATATATATATATATATATATGAGGCAAGATAAATAACATGATACAAGTCGTCAGTATGCTGATTTTTTTATAAACTCGTAAAGTTTACATAACAATCAAAGTTTATATATAATTATATATAGGAAATCATATTTACACATATTTACAAAGTATCTTTGAGTATTGCACATAATTTTCTTTTAAGAAACTGTGAAGAAGCTATTATGTAGTTTATATAACATGCGGTACTATATATAGAATACTCATATTGCCCAGTTATCAAGAAATGAAGATATGAAAACAGCACATTACGTGCGAAGACTCTAACCCCATGTAGTTGGTGAAATAAAGCTGTACACGGCATTTTCTATGGTCTTCTTTATACTCTCATACTGAATCACCTTTTGAAAAATCACATGATGTGTTCACAAACATCACCACGAAAGATTTTTATAAAGTGGTTACATTACGAAAAGAATAATGACTGGGACTCTGAAAGAATTTCTTAATAAAGACCAGAAGGCATGTCTAATATGTGCTTAGAAGGCGAAGATCCGTTGATAATGGTGGACATGGTGCTAGCGGGCGTCGCCGAATAATCGGGAGAGGGAATATCAGGGTCAATGTCACCTTTACGTCGGCCGCCCATGCCCTTCTCCCGCCCATTGGGTACCCAGCTATCTCGGAGATTCCGTGCCCGCGGGGGAGGAGGGTAGTCCCGCCCGCCGTAGTCGTTGAAATCGGAGAAATCTGCGAGTCGCGGCGAAGGCTTGTTCAGCATGAAGTTCGGGCCATAGTCACTCTCCCTGAAGCCGTTGGGGTTTTTGAAGCCGTTAAAGGCACTGATTTCGGTGTTGGAGAATTTGGGCGCCTTTCCGGACCGAGATGGCTTCGGCGGAGGTCCTGGCAGATCATTTACGAACATTGGGGCTTGGCTTTTGTTATCATATTGTTTTGCAGGAGGTCTATTCTCAGAACTCTTAGATTTAGATGGTCTCTTTTCCTCATAACGGGTGGGTGATCGACTCTCTTGTCGCCTGCTGCTGTTGCCCTTTTGACGGGCATACTTCTCTTCCTTTTCTAGATGAATTTCGGGGTACTTCCATCTTAGCGTCCACTCGTTATCGCCCTGACTCTCAAACCACTGGTCCAAGCGATCTTCCATACTGCGATTCTTACGTCGGTTCATCTCGGCCGTAATGAGTTCATTCACACGGTTTCGGCGCTCAACCTCGTGGGGCGTGTACTTTGTGAAGGTGCGCCCACTGATGTGAACCTCTTTCTCCTCCAGCGGCACTAGAAGGTCCATGGAGCCCCTGCGTCGAGGTGAGTAGGAGCGATGGCTGTTGTAGTCTGACTTGTTCCCCATCTGGAAGCTTTCACTTCGCTTGATTCCTCGCCGACGTCCCTCTCGAGATTCGCGCTCGTTGTTGCTGCGGTCGATGAACGTCTCGTGGCGTCGAAGGGGTTTTTCGGGACGCACGAAACCGAACGACTTCGTGGATTCCGTCTCGATGGTGCGAGGGCTGGGAAGAGGCTGGTTCCTGAGAAGCGTCTCCGTGTCGCTCGTCTCGGCAGGAGACTCAAATTCGAGGTAAAGAACTGGGTCTCGCTGGTTGCTCCCTACTTGGGAGCTTCTAGAGCGGGATCTCGCAGGTAAATGGGGCACTCTTGTTGGTACAATTTCTAATTCCTCAGTCATGGCATGTTCGGGACTGGCTCGGTCTTCAAAGCTTTCCTTTAGTAGAGGATTCTCTTTAACGGTTTCCTGAGAAGCCAGACTCAGAGAAGATTCAGCACTGCGTAACACATTCTCAAGACCAGACATTACTGCTTCTACTTCCTTCTCACTCACATCTTCACGATTATCAAATCTTCTGTCATCTCTCCTGTTTCTCCTTTCGCCACTCCCTCTTTCCTCTCGTTTATCCCTCCTTTCATTACTTCCTTTCTCATCTCTCTTGTCTGTCCTATCGTCATCCTTCTTATTATCTGTCCTCTGGTCTTTCCTTTCCTCCTGTGGGTCGGTCATCATGACGAGGTTCTCATAGTGTCGAACAGACTCGCGCACGGAGGGGTTATCTGAGGAACTATCTTGGCTGTCTCCCGACTCCTGGCTGCCCTTTGTCTCCGTCGAACTCTGGCTCTTTCCGGAGCCATGGGAGCCTTGAGTATTATTTTTGTCTATGAAGATCCTGTCATTAGCGACGGTAATAGCTTCATAAACCACAACGTCTCGCTCATAATCGAGGTCACCCTCCTCGCTGCCGCTACGGGCTTTATCATTGGGCGATCCACTTCGGCTTTTGTTCTGAGATGATCCTCGAAGCGGGACGTTCATGTACTCCGGGTCCTTCCTTTCTCCTCCTGGACTGGAGGAGGTGGAGGACGAAGATGACAGAGACGATGTCGAGGACGAGAATGGGCTGGCTGTGCCTGCAGGAGGGCTGGGAGCCTTCCTCTTAGTACTGGGGGGTGAGTCTGATTTGGACGAAGGAGTGCTAGATACACAGGAGTTCTTGCTACTAGGCCTGCTGTCGACCTGAATTGGGCTTGTAGACTTCCGTCCTTCTCTGCTGTGTCCGTTGACAGGTGAACTGATGGCCGGTGGGGCCTCATCAGGGATTTGCTGGCGCTGTCGACTATACTGCTTTGTAGATTTTGACATCTCTTGATTTGCCAGTTTCGTATCTTGAGGAGATCTACTCCTGTCAAACTGGAGGTCTGCAACAGGTGAGGGAGACTTCTTGTCATTGCGGAAAGTCATTTCAATGTGAGTCATGGGCATGGGCTCGTTAAACCTATCTCCTGAAGAACGTCGCTTTCTCCCTTCTGGTTCTTGATTCGGCGATGTCCTGCTCGAGTTGCTGCCATCCCTCCTGTGATCCCCGTTTCCTACTGGCGAGTCGTTAGAACTCCTTCCTGGTGATGTAATCCGAGGTTCAGGCGAGGTCATGGAAGAGGAGGACTGGTGTCGACTCCTGTTAATAGGTGTTGGGAGGTTGACGCTGGACACAGACACCGGCCGAGAAGAAGTAATGGTTTCATCTGACGTGGTTGACGCTTTGCTCCTGGTCGAGGCTGACGACGAAGTGGATTTGGCGTCCCCGTTCCAGATGGGCGTCAGCGACCTGTCTTCTCCCTTGCTGAAAATGACCGAGTCGGTCTCGGTGACGCAGGTCCTCATCCCCTCATTCCTAGAGGGTGAGACAGACCCATGACGTCTCATCATCGTGTTTCTGATGGTGTTGAGAGAGGAGAGGTCCGAGTCGCTGACGGAGGGTACAGGAGAGGGCGCTGCGGGGAGGCCGTTCTGCTCCAGACGGCGCTGCAAGGCGGCGTAACGTTCTTCCACTTCTCCACCGACAGTCTTCAGGAGGACATTTTCTTCCAGAAGTTTCTGGAAAGAAGAAGGATTTACTATGGCGGTACTTGTACTTTCCATCATTACTACTGTATACAACAAAGACGTAAAATTCACATTTGTACTGACCATATTCTTATAAAATATAACTGATGTACCCATTTTTAGTATATAAGTGAAGAGATAAACACAATGACGATAAATATGATAATAATGATGATGATAAACAAAAATTAACTGTAGACAAAAATAGAAATGACATTGTTAGTATTAGCAATCATAATTCCAAAAATCTATATCCAACCCATCCATCGCTCCTCCCTCTTCCTCCCCTTTGTGTTTTAACCAGTCTACCGCCCTCCACTCACCATGTTCGCTTCCCTTAGCTTCTTCAGTTCCTCCTGAAGATTGCTGTTGGAGTTCTTCAGCCCGACGATCTCTGTCTCAAAGGAGGAGACGTCGATGTAAGCTTCGTTCCAGCGGTTGAGTTCGATCAGGGCCTGCTGCTGGAGGGAGTCGGACCCGCTGCGCTCGACCATCTGTCCAGGGAACAGGATGCTTATTTATTTTTTCTTTAGTTGTCATCGAAGCAACACTATAGGATTCATTACTATTATTACTATGTAATTATCATTTGTAGTAGTTGCCGTATTAAAAATGTTAGTAGTAGTTACTATTAGTTATAAAAATTGTAGTAGTAGTAGTAAATAGTACTAGAATTACAAATTGTATTGGTAGTATTAGTTGTTGTGCCTTATGGTTATATGATTTCCTTAGCGCTTAATACAATATCAGCCGAGTCTTCATACGCATACTTACATACATACAAATGTATATGTATGTATAGATAGATGAATAGATATATATAACCGTGTTCATTGTGACAGAAATGTAGAAAATATATGAATATTAATGGATACTTTCACAGATGGTTATACATTTCTTGTTGTTTGAAGAGTTTCATTCATATTTTTCTATGGATAGATGCAAGTATATGTGTGTACGTGTGTGCATGTGTGTGTGTGTGTGTGTGTGCGTGTGCGTGTGCGTGTGCGTGTGCGTGTGCGTGTGCGTGTGCGTGTGCGTGTGCGTGTGCGTGTGCGTGTGCGTGTGCGTGTGCGTGTGCGTGCGTGCGTGCGTGTGCGTGTGCGTGTGCGTGTGCGTGTGTGCGCGCGCGTATGCGTGCGTGTATACACACAACGCACGGAGGCCAGCAATACACCAGAATTAGCGCGACTTCCTACCTTCCTCAAGATCCCGGAGTCGAAGCCGGCCTCCGCAAGCTCCTCCTGCAAGTAAATCCTCTCTCGCAGTGTCTTGGTGGAAGCCACGAGGGCGTTGAGAAACCTTAGTCCCCAAACCTGAAAACTGAAATGGCGAAAAAATGAGGACTTGAGTGCCGTGCTTTGTGCTTCGTACCTTGGAAATATTATTCAGACAAGAGTTTAAAGCTTCTTACTAATACGAAATTTGAATGATTTAGTTTTTTTTTATGTGAATCTTGTATAATCTGATATCCTAAAAAAAAATACTTCGTGGATTCAGAAGTGACATAAAGGTTTCAGGATTTTGTACCACGTGTCCAGACAATTTCACTAATGAAACATTCTGAAGCTTAGTTTTGTAATCTACTTCAAATAATCCGTTCGATAATTAGAGATAATTAGCAATAACTATAGTAGTGTCAATGAAAAAAGATAGTAGTTATGAGTATTATATGTTTTTATAAACAGGATATAAATAAGAAAATACGTAAGGTAATATTTCGCTAACAAAAGCCCAAAATGTCCCCGAATATTTAAAGAGCAATAAACCACTAAAACACAACAAGACGCAGACATCTCAAACCTTGGGTGTGGATGGGACAGCATCATAGACACAAGGAATTTACACTTGACCGGCTCGGCGAATCGTAGCCTGAGAGTCGCCAGGGCCTCCACCACCTGCCGATGCCCCTGCGGCGAGGTGAGGCAGGCCCGCGTCAGGAGCTGTTGAAAGGACGAGGAGTAAGGGAAAGTAATAATCTAAGTCATGGGTTTGTGTATTTGTATGTAATTTCATGCTGGCTCATTTAGAGGTAGGAGATGAATAGGTAGCTAGCTGATAAGTAAAATGGTGTTCATAAGAGCATCACTTGATAAATGAATACCTAAAAGGTCCACTTCAACAACCAAACACCAGCTTCTCATTAATCCATCCCCATCTTGCTACTTTTTACCCCCCCGCCCTCAAAAAAAAAAAACTTCCAGCCTCCATCCTCAACGACCTTCCGAGACCCACCTGGAGGGCGAGCGTTCGACTCCTCGCCAGATTGCTCATGGTAGCCACGGCGAGAGTATAGAGGCCGTGGTGGTAGTGGGCGACCTTGAGGGCGGCGTCGGTCGAGCGCAAGCAGTAGCGCAAGCAGGAGAGGCACTCGTGCTCGTCGATGAGAGCGCGACGGAGGGCGATCTGCTGCTCTCGGGTGTTGGCCGATCCTGGGGGAGGGGGGGGTATTACTGTCGTTATGTTCATGTTATTAGAACCGTTACTCGTATGAAGATGATGATGAAAATATGTATTATCATTATAGTAGCAGCAGTTGTATCATTATCACTATTCTCATTGTTATTACTATCATAGTATAAACCTTGATTAAATTATTATTTCACTGTGTACTATTATATTTTTTTCGTGATTATAAACTTAACTTCGATCTTATGCTACTGTGAAAAGCAAGATTATATTGCAGAGAGGATGCAAGTTGACAATATAAGAAAGCTGTAACGAGGGAGAAAAACATCGTAATATCCTTCTCTCCTCTCCCTCCTCCGAAAATAATGTTAATAATAAAAATGGTAGTGTAATTAACAATAATTATATAATTAATATTTCTAATACTGATGATGGTAACGATAACGATAACCATAACAATAATGATAGTAATAATGATAATGAAGGTAATAATGATAATGATGATAATGATGATGATGATGATGATGATGATGATGATGATGATGATGATGATGATGATGATGATGATGATGAGTGATGATGATGTATGATGATATGATGATGAGTGATGATGATGATGGTGATGATGATAATGATGATGATAGATGATGATGATGATGATGATGATGATGATGATGATGATGAGGATGATGATGATGATGATGATGATGATGATGAAGTGATGATGATGATGTGATGATAAAGAAAAAAATAATGATAATGATGTTGTAGATGTTTTTAATGATGAATACAATAATAACAATAACAGGGAGTTTTAATCAAATAAACGTACCATTGAGATCCGTCTGAGCCAGCTGGATCATTTTCAAGACGTCCAGCAGGAGCGAGACGCCGTCATGAGGGTCGCGCACCAACTCTTTCACGAAACTGGAACAGCATTAAAAAGTTAGCGATCTATAGCACTGGGGAAAAGCAGTGATTGTTACTGGGAATGAGAGAAAGAAATGGAATGGGAATAAAGGGATTGAATGAAGGAACAAAAAAAAAGAGAGAGAAAAAGGAAGAAATGGCGGTATATTCCTCTCTATTGAGGTGGCAAGATCGACATAGCTAGAATTGGTCAAAAGATTTTGTTTATTGCTCTTAAGTATAAAAACATTCAATTAATAAGGTCTCAACGAAGAAACATTCAGTTAATAAGGTCTCAACGAAGAAACATTCAATTAATAAGGTCTCAACGAAGAAACATTCACTTAATAAGGTCTCAACGAAGAAAACCAGAATCCAATCACACTTTTTAAATAGTAAAACCGCTACTCACAAAAGTCAAATACGCAGCCAA
>NC_051393.1:23752145-23754645 GCF_015228065.2 Penaeus monodon
TCTTTCATCTCCTCCTCCTCAATTCCCTTCTCCTCTTCCTCATTCTTCTCCTCCTGATCAATCTCCTTTTCTTCTCTCTCATCTTCCATTTATTCATTGCCCCATCAACTGTGACATCATCAAAGTAATTAGCATTAATGATATTACTAACAACAGCATCAGTAAAACAATAACTCTTCATATAAAATCTATTTCCGATCTTAAATAACAATATTAAAGATGAACGAGAAATAACTATAAGGAATTAACATGAGCCTTGCAGATTCGGTTTCTTAGCTTCTACTTCGATAATACGATCAAGTTTCGGTAATATGAGCGCAAAAATAACAGGTTATCCTCTGCTTTTAGGCGAGTTTCAATTTACAGACAGATATCGGAATTAGTAGATTTGCGTCATTAAAGATCAGTTCAATCCGTGAATTGTCATTTCTATTCATTTATTTTCAAGTCCCAAGTAAATACATTAACGAGAAAATCAGTAGTAGTAAAAACAGGAAACAAATTTTCTTGCTTTAAAAAAACAAGTTGAAAGCTGTTATTTCTTTTATACAGCGAGGTTTCTCTGCTCAGTCCTTGACAGTGAAAACACTTTCCCGAGCAGCTGACTCGGTGGGTTTTCTTTTTCACTTTGGTCGTAATTTATGAGTGAATATGTGTGTGTGTGTGTGTGTGTGCGTGTGCGTGTGCGTGTGCGTGTGCGTGTGCGTGTGCGTGTGTGTGTGTGTGTGTGTGTGTGTGTGTGTGTGTGTGTGTGTGTGTGTGTGTGTGTGTGTGTGTGTGTGTGTGTGTGTGTGTGTGTGTGTGTGTTGAAGATATACAGGATATCTATGATAGTACGATACCACAAGAGCACAAACGCGGAGAGAGGGAGGGAGGGAAGAGAGAGAGAGAGAGAGAGAGAGAGAGAGAGAGAGAGAGAGAGAGAGAGAGAGAGAGAGAGAGAGAGAGAGAGAGAGAAAGAGGAAGAGAATGAGGGAGGGCCAGAGAGAGAAATATATATATATATATATATATATATATATATATATACATACATACATACATACATACATATATATATATATATATATATATATATATATATATATATATATATATATGTGTGTGTGTGTGTGTGTGTGTGTGTGTGTGTGTGTGTGTGTGTGTGTGTGTGTGTGTGTGTGTGTGTGTGTGTGTGTGTGTGTGTGTGTGCTATCTATTTACCTAGCTATCCATCTATCTATCTTTCTATGTGTGTGCAAATTGACATGCATGTACTTGTGTGAGCCTACATATCGTGAATTTGTTTCTAACGCCTTAACATTTTACTGAATTTGACGACTCGATAGGTATATACATGTTTACTTTATTCTCTTCTTCCATTTTTCCTTTTCTGTTCTCTTTCTCCCTCCTCCTCTTTCCCCTCTTCCAATACTTTTCCATTTTCTTTCCTTGCTTCACATCACCGACCACCGTTCCAAGAGCTCGATCAACACCTTATTTACCTCACAACACCAGCCTTCGAGTCACGCCATTCCCCATCGACGAGAACTGCCCTGGTGTTTTTTCCCAGTATCTCCGTCATGCCTTCGTAACATTGCGTGTGACAGTCCCAACAGAAGACCTTTTAGATATACTTTTTGTTGTTGCTGTTGTTTTTATTGCGGAAATTGGGGGTGGAGGAGACGCGAAAGAGGTATGGGGAATTGGGGTTGGGTTCTATATAGTCTTTAGTTATGCCTTGGGAGAAGAGTGGGGCTGACCTGAATGTAGTGTTGTGAGGATTTTTTTTGGTGCTTTTGATACGCTATTTAAACACGGAGTATGAAGATAGGAAAATAGTACACAAACACCACCACATGTAGATAATGTATAGTAATATACATAAACGCGTACGTTCACATTTCCTTCAAGCGTAGCACATATATTTATCTTTATCCATACCAATATTTTCTTGAACAAAAGGAAACAAAAGTTTATTGGTCATGTGATGAGAAGTAAAAGTATTGAGAAAAACTTGCTGACAGGGATGGTAATAGGAAACAGAGGAAGAGGCAAACCGAAAACAAGACTGAGCGACAACATCAATGATATTTGCGTGCTGACGATGGTACAAGTGGAAAGAAAAGCGCAAGATCGAGTCGAGTGGCGAAGGATGGTGGAGAGGTCCACGGCTGCTCGAACATGGGCATACAGTTATTGATTGATAGTTTCTTTATACCTACCCCTCTTTAGATACGTCCATACATTATTCATTTACCTTCTGATTTACCGTTTATAATCTACCAAAAATTGCCATCCTTCAGTTAATCTAAATGCAATTGTCCTTCCTGATCGAATGATAGTAAAACTAATATATTAATTCTCCTGACTCCTAACATAAAACAAAAGTAAAAGTAATATTCACTACTTCCTCAATGCAAAAGAAATCGTGATTTCTTGCAAATCGAAATGTAAAACAACATCGTTGAATTAATCAGAGAAATATAATTTACTCTTACATATAATACATATAATAAAC
>NC_051393.1:23789645-23794645 GCF_015228065.2 Penaeus monodon
AGGAAAGGAAACAGAAAAACAAAAATATTAAAACAAATATATATATATATATATATATATATATATATATATATATATATATATATATATATATATAACATCCATCCAGCTATCTATCTATCTATCTATCTTTCTATCTATATGTATATATATATATATATATATATATATATATATATATATATATATATATATATATATAAGTATAATCTCTCGCAAGCAATATTATATCAGACGAACAGAGGAATGTTTTAAAATAAACGTAAAAAATGTCCGAATAATTTTTTCTCTCGATTTTTTGTTGGTATTAAACTTTAAGTAAAAGGAAAAGAATAAAGCAAATTTAAAAAGCGGTTAAAATAAGAAATATTTTGACAGTCCTGCAATATCGAGTTGTTCTATATAGGGTGTCAACAGGTAAGCATTGTAGTCACATTTTTTTACATTACATAATAAATATAATTGTATAGTTGATTACCAACACCACTGTGAATATTTCAGATATAAATCAAAGGAAAAAATAAACAAAAAAAAAAGTATATGTATACGTAGACGTAATTTTGAAAAATAAATAAATAACAATAAACAGACAGAACAAATTAAAAATTATCAAATAAGGCAAAAGACTAAACAGATCAACAACCTTAAACTAGTAACTACATTTGTACAATCTTATTCACAGGTTTCAGCGAGGCACTACGCAGCAATACAGAGTTCACCACCGCCACCCTTGCAGGCTTGGTTGACTATGCATGTCCTCAGCTCAGATCAGTGTGATGGGGCGGGTCCCTCTGTTGCCTCCCGCCCTCAGAAAGCCTTTAGTAGAAATATTACCAAGGCGTAAATGTTAAGCTAGATTTTTCTGTCTTTTTTTGTAATATTTTGAGCGTGACTGCAGAATCGCCTGTCTACGAAAATATAATATCGTTTTTTTGCTTCTAACTTAAAAATACGTTGACTGATTTACGGAGAGGTGTTAGACTGAAATCGTTTGTGACTCATAAACAATGGTGGAATTTCTCTCTCCGGAATGAGTATATGAATACCACCGATATTCTGTATAAGGCCAAGTGAAGTCTCTGTTCGCTGTGTGTTATTGTGGGTTTCTTAGTTTCGCAATAACTGGTTCTCAAATATTTTGCTGACATTACTCCCAGAACAATTCATCCGTTTTGTTCGCATTCGTGTCATGGTATTAGTAATACAAATTAGGCCAAGTGACTGATACGTTTTCCTCTTTTCCCTCTCCACTACACCTGATCAAATGCATGACTCATTTCAGCCTTCATCAACGCTCACATTCAACACCAAGAACAACAGATACTCACTTTCCCCACTTCCAGGTGTGGGTGTTGCTTGCATTCATTGCAGTAAAGAAGGGGACAACAAAAGCTCGTACTCCAGCGGCGAGGCACTCTCGGCTCTCCCCCGTCTACGCCGCCTCACCGCAAAGATCGGCTGTAAACCGCTACTTTACCATTCACTCAATTACCTTCCGCTATGGGCGTACCGAGGACGCAGCATCGTGCGGGTAACGGTAGACAGCCTCCAGAGTCCAGCCTGTGCTCCTCATGACAGCCCTTTGGAAAGCCTTCCAGGAAAACCTTTGCTTTAATGCTTTGTGTCGCTTGAACAATAAGTCTTCTGGCGAAACTCGATAAACACTTTGCAATACGAAGTTCCTTCTCCTTCTCGCTGCTGCTCCTGCTCCGGAAAGACCTATGGAAGAACTGCCACTCCGAGAGCAGCGCGCAGTCATCGCTGCCGTCATCATGACAGAAACACGAGCATCATCGCCATAACTACTACGTGTCCAGAAAACTAACAATAACACACACTAATGTTTTTGACCTCCTTGGGCATCGGCCAATGAGACAACGAGAGCTCCTCGACCTGGATATCCAACATAATCCAATTACATGCGCATATTTTTTTCTTCATGGTTTATAATATCAACACCGCATTGCTCTTTCGTGTTCTCCTTGTGAGCTATCCATTACTCATTCTATTCATATGATCATCACTGAGATAAGGGGAGTTAAGATGCTCCGCCATGCATAGCAAGCAGCAGCATCCGACGCCATTTGTCCGGCACAGATCGTAAAAGAAAAAAATGTCGGTAATGGCATGATGTGTCTAAAATTCCTCTACAGCCTCCGTGACCGATCTGATGGCAAGCTGGCGTGAGAACTCGTCTTGGATTCGCTTTAATAACGTTCTTCTTTTCTTAGGGTAAAGAACGAGATTTTGAAGGCGTCTCCTACTGTAGACTACCGGTTTTGTCGGAGCTGCGGTTTTATGTTCTTCAAGGCTAAGACGACGCCCATTATATATATATATATCAAAAGGTCGAGAATGATCAGAAGAACACTTGAACACAAGGACAACCCGGACAAAAAGATATCAGTCTTCAGTGATGACTTCTTGATGGAACCATTATGCACGTGTGAATAAATACACATCAACATGTATATAGATAGAGTAATAGACAATCAGGTAAACGAATATAGAAATAGACATAAAGACATATACATAATTATTTAGTTAGACATAGCCGTAAAAAAGTTATAATAAACATCTCAGCATATAACACACCTTTTGTTCGTAGTGCTGACACTCAAACAAAAATGATCTTACATAAAAAAATAAATCCTTCTTATCTGCATACTGCTCAGTAAGGTTCAAGGTAATGTTGCTCTGCTGGCGGCCGCTTATGAGTGCCATTACCTAGGTATTTACTGCATGCCGAACTACAACTCACCTGAAAAGAAAAAAAAACGAATTAGGATAGAATATATAGCTTTAAACTCAATACTACACATAAAATCTAGTGTAAACGTGTGTATATATATATATATATATATATATATATATATATATATATATATATATATATATATATATATCCATATACACAGACACAGACGCATCCGAACACGCACACATCCATACAAACAAACAGACATAAACTGAACGCATGTATACGTGTGCGTGCGTACATCTCCCTTTGCACTATTGCAAGTCGGTAGAGCTCGTTTTTCTGATGCAATCTGAGACACCTTTTCCCCGATAACCTTTGCACGCCCGTCCGTGGGAAAGAACAAAGACATCTTGACACAATGACCATTTCTGTGAACACACTCTATCCCTGTCGAGCCATTCCCCAAAGCACAAACAAGCGCAGGGTTACAAAACATCTGCATCCGAGAACAGATCGTAAAGGCGAATATTACACCAATCACCGCATACGACAGACGCAGTAATCTTGCATCGGTATTTTTTTCTTTTTTTCGCCTCTCTCCTTCTTTTTCCTCTCCCTCTCTCCCCCTTTTCTATATTTTTTTTCTTCTTCATCATCTTCTTACTTCTTTTTCTTTCTTCTTCATCTCCTTTTCTTTTTTCACCCCTTCTTTCTTCTTCTTTTGCTTCTCCTTCTTATTTTTCTTCACCTCCGATTCCTCGTTCAACACCACCACCTTCCCTTCCTCCTTATTGATATAATTATTGTGATTTTATCTCCTCCTTGTTATAATCATTCTTTTGCTATCATTATATCTTCCTCCTCCTTCTTCCTCTTCTTCCTTTCCAACGGGCGCGACTGCATAAAGAACTTGGGGAAACTCCCGCCCTCAAGATTTCCGCGTGGCCGCGCCCGCCCTCCGCCGCCCGGTTGCCGAGCGAGGGCGGCGCCTGTCACGTCTCTTTTGTTTTCTTTCGGTTTCGCCATTTTTCTTGAGTCGAGTATGCACCAGTTAGTGGAAACCACTGTATTCAGTCTAAATCAATTAAGTCGACTTTATGTAATTGAATCACACACACACATGCACATGCGCGCGCGCGCGCGCGCGCGCGCGTGTGTGTGTGTGTGTGTGTGTGTTTGTGTGTGTGTGCGTGCGTGCGTGAACATATGAATAAATATACATACATGTACACATATAAATACACACATGCAAATTGGGTGTCCCAAATTGTTTGTTATTCCAATGAATACCTACTGTTTGCATGATAAATATACCTCAAACTTTCGTAATTCAACTTAAAGAAGACACATGTTTAATTATATGCAGTAAAGAAATGACCATTCTGAGTCTGGAAATCATGCTGACCAGTAATTCTTTCTTCTGAGTTATTGCTACTTGAGTAATGTGGTAAACCTGATCAACGATTAGGTTTATCTTTATTCAAATTCATCGCATTCTACTCGCACATTGTATCTGTTCAGCAGAACTTTCATCAAGTAGGCCTTCACTTTGCTAAGGTAAAGCCTCGTTATTGCAAGATATTTAGAGATAACGAAAAACAAAATTTCCAGCAAGATGGATCACCGTCCTCATGTCTCATGATGCGAGAGCCTATGCAGATGGAAATCAAATGAATTGGCCAAAGAGGTTCTATTGCATCACACGGCCTCAAGCCACTGGACTTTTTTCCATATCAAACATCAACGGAAAGCGGCCAATAGAAAATATGTATATATACACACACATGTATATATACACATATATGTGTGTATATATAAACATATATATATATATATATATATATATATATATATATATATATATATATATATATATATATGCACACACCACACACACACACACACACACACACACACACACACACACACACACACACACACACACACACATATATATATATATATATAATATATATATATATATATATATATATATATATATATATATATATATATATATGTGTGTGTGTGTGTGTGTGTGTGTGTGTGTGTGTGTGTGTGTGTGTGTGTGTGTGTGTGTGTGTGTGTGTGCGTGTGCGCCTATGAATCAATTAACGCACCTACCAATCTTCCTCACTCATTTCCTCCGTCATTTTATTAACCTCTCGCTAACTCAATCTCATTACTTCCCTCGACGCAAGCCAGCAGTTAGCGAGATTGGGTGACGCGCCCCGTGTGTATAATAGCAGCGAAATTATAGAAGGCTGACGCTGACTTTCCTCATGAGGTGATTGTGCGC
>NC_051393.1:23802145-23809645 GCF_015228065.2 Penaeus monodon
CGCTGCCCTAACCCTGCCTCTCCCTCTCCCTGTCTTCACCTCGTTTGACGCTTCTCCTCTCCTCTCTTGCTTCATTTACCTTCACCTTTGGTCTTTCCTTGTGGTCATCGTCGCCAGCTTGTTTCTGTGCGTCGCTGTTTTATTTTGTGTATTATCACCCCGTCTTTGCTTAGTCACGAGTATCTTACTTCTTTGGGCGGGATTTCAGGTTCTTGCAAATTTTTATTAGCGTCGCTGTCAAGTTTTTGTGGCAATTTTCACTCGTATAAACCGTTTATTTTACGTTCTCTTCCCCTTTTTGGCGTTTGGGATTGTGTCATTTTTTCCGTTCTTTATTTTTTGTCTATATTACATCACTGATTGTGTCTGCTGCTGCTGTTCAGTTATTAGTAGAAAAGAGAAAGCTTGATGTTCGTGTGTGTGAGAGAGAGAGGGAACATCAACCAGTACTTTTCGCTTTATCATATTTCATTCTGGTTTCAGTTGTACATATATATGGAGTTATATATATATGTGTGCACACACACACACACACACACACACACACACACACACACACACACACACACACACACACACACACACACACACACACACACACACACACACACATATACATACACACACACACACACATATATATATATATATATATATATATATATATATATATATATATATAAATCATAAATATAAACTTATACTTATTCTGAAAACACTTTCTCTTAAAAGCATCACATCTGCCTTCATTCTACGATAATTTCGTCGTCTGTCAGCTTAACCGGTATCTAGACTTGCAGTTCCAGATGCTTTTTTTGACTAAAGTTCCAGTTCGGGGGACAGCGCGTTCAGAATAGTCATTTTACGCTTCACTTCAACAAGCTGTCAACACAGTGCATCTCCTTGCACTATTTCTCGATCTTGCAAAACAGCTTACATCTTTCTCGCATATGGTTGAATATAATTCCGCATCCAGTATCATCTAATTACTAACTCAGTTACCTAATCTATCTAACTATATCATCAAATGCTGTCTACACATTATAATCTACAACTTCTCGAACTAACAAATAAAACACACGTTTCACGTACATATATAGACCTCATATCATATCCACTAGCATCTAACAACCTACATCCTTGTCTCCTCTAGTCTTTGTATACGCCACACCTCATACTTTCCCAATTTACTTTCACACTCGCACAGTACCTACACTTCCGTCCCAGTAAGGTATCTGTAATCTCACCTGCTATACAACCCCTGTGTACATGACTCAGCCCTCGCCTTACAACAACGTGCCTGCTTACTTCCGTCACGCCCTTTGAAATGCCTTATCGACCTCCAGGACCTTACGCCACCTTAGGTACATGTATGAATGTGTGTGTGTGTGTGTGTGTGTGTGTGTGTGTGTGTGTGTGTGTGTGTGTGTGTGTGTGTGTGTGTGTGTGTGTGTGTGTGTGTGCAAATACGAATTTTCTCGATTTTCTTCTTCTTTCACGTGCTGGCCATTCTTCCCTTAAATATCTAATTTTCATAACTTACCAGAGCGTGGGAATTTTTTCTGATCATCGAACCAAACTACAAGATCCTGTTAGTTCAAGGAAAGGAAAGAAGAGGAAGTAACTGTTTATCCTTCATTGAATTCAACACTCGGGGCGTCGGATCACACACCGTATCCGGCTGAAAAGACCCCCCTGGCGGCCATCCGTGAAACTAACTATCCACTCCCACGGGGTGAGACCAGGTGTCAGTCAACTCTCTGCTCTCTCTAGTTTAAGACCTATTTGATATTGCTTTTATTCGCAATTATGATCGCTACTGACATCATCGTCGTTGTTGGAATGAAATTCAATTGCTCTTATTAATGCTATCCATATCGTTGTCATTACTGCTATCATACTTGTTAGTATTATTATTACTAGGGTTACTTCAAACGTTGCTAATATCATAATCATTGCCATTATCTTAAACATCATCATTACTATCGTCAAAGCGTGAGAATATATTTATTACACTCTTATTTCTCATCACCATTTTCACTTCCAATTTCATTAAAAGAGGAAGTAGCTGGAAATTATCAAGAGAGAGAGGAAAAACGCTTCATGTCATGCTGCTTCTGGCGATCAAGAGAAAGACTTTACGCGTAACGAGGCATTTTCATGTCGCATAATCATGAGAAACCAGCAATTAATTTGTTTTTATGCCTTTAATTAAATGCAACTGGCCCTTCCGGACGCGAGTAACAAAAAACAGTATGTGATTGTAAACAGAAAAAAAGGAAAATGTGATGATTTATTTACATGTACGCACGCACACACATACATATATGTGCATATGTATATGTACATATGTATACGTATGTGTGGTGATAGGGAGAGAGGGAGAGAGAGAGAGAGAGAGAGAGAGAGAGAGAGAGAGAGAGAGAGAGAGAGAGAGAGAGAGAGAGAGAGAGAGAGAGAGAGAGAGAGTATAGCCTAAGTAAAATTTGAACATGTCGTCTCTATGGTTGACAAGTTTCTGATGTCTAAACCAATTAAAATGAAAAATACTTAATAATAAAATCGGATATCTACAAATAATGCGAAACTGACCAACGCTAAATATAACAACAATACACTTGTAAGTAATGATCATAAAAAACACATTTGGTCTAATAATCACGCACGCAACATTCACGTCAAGCACTTGCAGAACACGAGGCTCGCGAGATGATGACAGCCCTCATCGGCCATTCGGACTCCATGGCACTCGAGAACAAATGCCATTGTCATGCACTGCCTTTGATTCACATACACAGAGCGTGATTAATCTGTAAACTTTTGGTTCAAATGTATTCGGAGTTTATTTTTTTTAAGAGGGGGGGGGGGGTGCGGTAGTAGTCCAGACTTTCTTTTTCGTTTTCCCCTTTCTGCATTATTTGTCTATCTTTCTAACTACCTTTTACCTCTACTTTTCCATCTCTCTCTTCTGTGTGACTTCATGTTTGATTTCCATTTTCTCTATTTTCTATGGAATTTTTCAATACATTTTTATGAAGATACACTTTCCCTTTCCCAGTTTTTCATAAAAACTCCATATCGAATTTCCCCGGGTTTCTAGTTTTCCATAATACCTAATTCGCATCAAGTGCATTTAAAGTTATCTAATGTCATTACTGGGTTATCAATGGCCGGTTAATTACCTTGCCTTTCCCACGGGTTGCTCTCAACTGCGGGTTTAGCACTCTGTGCAGCCACTCTTTGGCTCCGTTGCGGCCAAGATTTACGCTGGAGGCCGCAAAGTTCACCGTAAATTAGAGAAATCGACGTGCCTGCTATATTTTGCATAATGTCATATTGTCTCGTAAAACGAAAGTGGAATTTTCTAAGATTTCAACAGCTAACTGTAACCAGACTGGCTTAAATATAAGCATAATAACTACAGGCTTAACTATATATATATAGTTATTACTTTCCAATATAACACGAACAGTCTCAACCGAAGCTGCGTCACTCTAACCAGTCAAACTTTCCCTAAAACTACTTTTAAAAACAAGCATTGAATATAAAGCTTACATTTGCAAGAATTCGTGACTGCTAATGCAGATTAAATATGTGTCGAAAATACAGTAATTAAGAAACAGAATACCTAGAGTTTGAACATGGTGAAAACACCTTTAACCTTTATATAGAAAGACTGATAGATAAAGATGCATAGTACGATAAATATAGATATGTAGGTATATAGACCCACAAAAGATCCAAACGTTATTTACAAAAGTTTACCAGAAGGACTTCACACGCTTCACAGAGCCCAACTAGTGTAATTACAAACCGCCGATGATTGTAACATCAGTCACAATAAATTTTCCTAAATACCGCGACTAAAGAGCACGCCATCGAGAGACAACTAGTTCGTCCCCCAGACTGGCCATGAGAACCACAGAGGAACCGCCGCGCCTGACGCTGCTCCATGCAGCCTCGTGGCGCACAAACGCACCCAGTACATAACAGCGCCAAAGGGAGAGATAGCAAAGGCAAGTACGGTTCAGCACAGACTGTGCAGATTGTTTTTGATGGTTGCGAGTCACCTGCTGGCGGTCACCACGTTTGGGAGAATTTCCCAAACCAGGCAGAACAAGAGATACACAAAAATTCTTTTTAACGTGTTCTGTTGCCCTGCCAGACTGTGGTTACTTTTAAGCTTTCGGTACATACTGTGTCTGCGCGCGCGCGCGTGTGTGTGTTTGTTTGTGTGCGTGGGTGTGTATGTTCGTTCATTATTTTATTTCACTTACTATTTCATTCATTCTACGTTACAGAAAATAATTCGAGAGCAGACAATATTTTTCTCTTCCCATCGCACATTACTACTTTAAACCAGGAAATAATTCGAGTTATAAAGAAAACCAGACAGCTTCGACACTTTCTTCCTTCCTTTCCCCTTTGGATTCGACACAGACCTCTTCAAATCACAAGAAAATCACGGTGAATGAGTCAAAACGTGCAACTAGGTTCCTCCTAAAGAAATAATTTATCATAATCAGAATCTAAGAACGATTTTTCGCCTGTCGTTTGGGTTGCCATCGCCATAGTTACAGTGATCTGTGTGAAAGTTGCTGCTGCCAGGTTTAGCACTGTATGTTACTCTAGGACGGATGTGCTTATAGATGAAGAGAGAGTACATGATCATAAATTTGTTGGACTGTAATCTTCAGTAAAGGAGAGATATCGACTGGCTGGGAGGAAAGGAAATGAATGTGAGGTGGAATGGGAAGGAAGAGAGGGAGAAGAAGAATGAGGCAAACAAATACAGAAGAGGGAGGAAACAGAAAGTTATAAACATACGTGTACACAATGCGAATAGTCTGTCTATGAGCAAACAGGTAAACAATTAGATATATACAGCCTACGAGATCCAAACTCAAAAATTGCCATCCCCTTCTGGCTCCGTTATACCCCCCCCCTCCCGCCACCTCCCCGAAAAAAGTGCAAAAATCACAATTGAGATTATAAGTCAAACGTTAGTCGTAGATCCGCTCCCTCCTCCAAAGGCAGCCTGCAAGCACTCGGGCCGCCCGAAGCAGCTGCCCAACCCTCCCGGCGCGGCTCCACCCGGGCTCTCGATGCGATATCCGTCTCGGCTAACGGTCCACACCGGGTACCCGCCTCGAGCAGGGCGTGTCGGGACGTATAACTGCCCGACCCCCTATTTGCACACAAGACCGATACAGATCACACGAGCATTCACATGCACACTCACTCCTTAAAACATATACAAACCACACACACACACACACACACACTCACACACACACACACACACACACACATTCTCACGTACACTCACTCTTTAAGACATGAACATACATTCAGATACACTTACTTCTACTGATACACAGACATAGGTGAAAATATTTTCCATCTGAGCACGAGAGCACATATTGCTTACTGCATGTCAGGATTTTATGACAAAAGAAACAGAAATGAAAAGGTTTAATTTGCACAGGAATGTGATTTTTTATATTATTAAATGCACGTCTTAGTATATCACTCATCCTAACAAACCACAAACGCCAAACGTTGCAAGAGTTAGCTAATTTGTTTCTAAATATGGATCCACTCTAGTCAAGCTTATTTACCAAAGTATAAAAACATATCGGTAAATGTTATCTGGGATCTAGAACTAGCGCTTTCTCCACCAGAGGCCTCCACTATACGCATAAACAGCCAACCCCATGAGATCAATCAGTTGTTTTGATAACCATTAGAATCCATACATTTCAAAACGGATCTTAATGGAAGAATTCTAGTATCTCCGAAAAATGAGAAATTCTGGTCTCATATTCTGTGTGTGTGGGGGGGGGGGGGAGAGGAAAGGGAGAGAATAAGTGTAAATGAGTGTAAATAATAATAATAGTAGTACTAGTAGTAGTAGTAGTAGTAGTAGTAGTAGTAATAATAATGATGATAACAATAATAATAATGATGATGATGATGATGACGAAAAATAATAATAATAATAAGAATGATAATAATAATAATAACAATAATAATGATTATAATAATCATATAACAAATAGAAATAATAAAATTATCATAACAATAATCACGATTATGACAATAATAATAATAACGATGTCAACAACAATAATAATAATAGTATCAACAACAACAATAAGACGAAGAAAAAATTGTGAATCAACAAGTGACGTAATATTCACTCTAATAAGGAAGTGAGCGATTAAATAAACGCATTAGCGTGACGAGAGCACAGGAAGACCTACACATTGCATACCCACGGACACAAACCCTCACTGTAGGCTCTCTCACACCTGTAAACTTGGCTTTGATTAATGGCAGGTAATGATGCAGATATAATTCGTTTATTTCATGACTTGAACTTTTAACATTCCAGCTTATCTCTCTCAAGGTGAACCTTTCGAGTAAGGGTAACTGCTTCTTATCTCAGGAGTGGTCCTAGATCTGAAATAAATACAGTGTAAGGATAATGTCACTGAGCGATATTATCTCGACACCTGAACTCCGCAAAAACATAGAAGTAAAGACAGAAATTGGATCCAATTTAAAAAATGACTTGAATTTCCCGGTTTTATTTTTTTCAATACCTCTGAAGGTACAGTTCAAGCTCCTCCGGTTCTTCACTTTTGATCTATCACCTTCACATAGCCCATACATTTTCTTACTCCA
Organism: Penaeus monodon; assembly: GCF_015228065.2. NCBI lineage: Eukaryota > Metazoa > Arthropoda > Malacostraca > Decapoda > Penaeidae > Penaeus > Penaeus monodon. Next base: position 23,808,836 of record NC_051393.1, read on the forward strand.
AAAATAACCCACCAACAGTACTCGAAAGAAAATAAGAAAGGCATGCTAAAGACATTCACTTCCTATAAACATTTACATTCAAATTTAATTACCCTTAATACCCACCCCAACCCCGTAGGCCTCCAAAGGGCAATGGTCGACTGAACAATTTCTCTGGCCGTCCGGAAAAGCCCATGTCGACAATGGTATTAATGATATTGATGAGTTTCGACAACACTTTCACAAGGGAGCCTCTATGGAACTGCTCTAAGCGATCTTTTGTCTCGGATTATATAAGAATTTGGCTACGACGAGAGTATTGTCGCTAGAATACTATCAATTTCGGTGTCACTTATTGTTTGTTCGTGTGTATGCTTAACAAATGACTAAATGTACTAGAAATGCGTACCTAATATTTACAGGTCAATGTATACGCAAGATATGCGTGTTATCTTCCGTCAACACTGAATATTCATACCGCTAGTCCCTAAAAGTAGTTAGCCAATTCCCGTCTGTTACCGAGTAGTAGTAAGTTTCACTAGTCAGATGGTGCTATCATGTTACTTGCTTTGTTTTCACTTCTCCTAAGCAAGGTTAGGTGAAAGTCAGCACCTGCTTAACGGACTACCGAAGAAAAAAATACATTCCTAATAGGGAAATTTAGCATTTGATTTGTGCAAAGATCGCTTTCATTAATGCTGACATAAATTAAGAAAAACAATTACTCCAAATACCATACACATTTATGTCTCATAACAAGAATAATTTACATACATATATTAAAATAAGTTCTAATTTCATACTCCATTCTACAACAGTTTGGTATCAAGA
>NC_051393.1:23862145-23864645 GCF_015228065.2 Penaeus monodon
AAAAGGGACCAAGAATGAGTGACTGTGTCGTATTTTTCTTCAGGCGACACACTGATCCGATCAAGAGAGAGGCTGATCGGGGCCGGAAGACTCCGTTAGCCCGACGCCAGGAAGCGCTTTGGCGTGTTAAAAGTCGCGAGTCAGCCTACGTCGGGGGCTGAAAGGGAGCCAGGGTGAATTAAAACCTCGTGGATAGATAGAAGCCTAAAACAACCTCCAAGATCTGGAAGACAAATGAAAGGATACTACTGCTAGATATAGCGTGAGGTTTTGACACATTTTAGGAGATGGGCAGAATAATATTAAGCTGATGTTTTGATAGATTAACCCCTAATGACATAGGCTAGAATAATATTTGTCTGTTGTTTTGATAGATTGAAGCCTAAGAGCATAAAAAATGAAGGGTTGAGAGGGTTTTCTTCCACACTGACAGAGAGCCAGATTAGGGCTAAAAAAACTCCATAGAGGGCATATCACTTGAATAATCACAGCAGCACCATGTTAAGTATTCATCACGTTTTGACGGCCATTTCACATTAATACACGTTTATATTCGCATTACATTAATACAAAACAATGTAAGATGATTATTTGATATTTACTAAGTTTCTTATCTTTTATTTCGACGTCGTCCTTCGCTTTTGTCTCGTGTTCGAATGTATTAAGAAGGTCTCGCTTTGTCTCCCCCTCTCTCTTTTGTTCTTCCATCCATATCGTTATCTTTCAGCTCTCTCCAGTCATCCTTCATCCCATTCACTCGCGCTTTTTCGTATTTTAATCTCTCTCTCTCTCTCTCTCTCTCTCTCTCTCTCTCTCTCTCTCTCTCTCTCTCTCTCTCTCTCTCTCTCTCTCTCTCTCTCTACCCTCCTTCTCTCTCTGTCTCTCTCTCTCTTTCTACCCTCCCTTCCTCCCCCCTCCTCTCTCCTCTCTCTCTCTCTCTCTCTCTCTCTCTCTCTCTCTCTCTCTCTCTCTCTCTCTCTCTCTCTCTCTCTCTCTCTCTCTCTCTCTCTCTCTCTCTTCTGACATCATTGAAGTCTCTCCTCATCTCGCTTCAGTTCGTGCTACTGTTGAGCGTGATGTAACGTGGAGCATTTTAACACGGCGAGAAATGAGAACGTTCACTCTCACATGAGATAAATTGCAGGTCATTTCTTCATCCCTTCTTAGCCTTTAGCAGTACAAGTCTTCATTTCTCTATTTTCCTTCTGAGTTTTATTTTTATCTCCGTCTTTAAAATTAGACTTCTTCGGTAGCATGAAGTAGAGGAGAAAGAGGAGTGATGGCTTGGTTTTGCATAAGGACACACGCGATTAGCTTGTCTGACCTTTTATGCCTTAATTCAACTTCCAGCATCCTATTTACGTTTACGCAATGGCGGGGCGATTGCGGTACTAGGAGGTTGATAACAATGGTGATCCTTGTGAAAATGATAATGTCAGTAATGATAATAATGGCGACGATGGCTACGATGATGGTGATGAGATGATGATGTTGATTATGATAATGGTATTGATTATAATAGTAAAGATAATGACAGTAATTATGCTAATAGTAATGATGAGAGTGAGAGTCATAATGGTAATGATTAATGATAAGGATGAGGATGATGCTAATGATGAAAATAGTAATGAAAGTGATATTATAATGGTAATGGTAATAGTGATGATGACATAGATGAGAATGAATTTGATAATTGTTATGATAAGATAATAATAATAGCAATAATAAGATGAAAATAATTCTTATAATAGCGCAGACAGAGAAATCTATTTACAAACAAGCAACAAGGAAAAACTTAATAATAGAAGTTCGATGCTACCGGTTCTGGGAAGTGGTTTTAGTAATGTTTATAGGGACGAGGAGGGAGGCCTTTACACGGAATGTAAATAACAGGCGAGACCAGACTGCTTTGTGCGGAGAGTCTACTTTATGGCTTGTGGCTTTGGCTAAAAAAGCTGCCATTTCTACGCTACTCAGGATGGCAAAGTGTAGTGACCTCGGATTCAGTAGCTACTTTTGATTATTTTTTTGCATTCTGCTCACTTGTTTTCAAATTGTTTCATTAGAAGCGCACACACACACACACACACACACACACACACACACACACACACACACACAGACACACACACAGACACACACACACACACCACACACACACACACACACACACACACACACACACACACACACACACACATATATATATATATATATATATATATATATATATATATATATATATATATGTCTGTATATGTATATATACATATATATACATAAATATATATATAAATATGTATATATGTATATATATGTTTATATATGCACACACAACACACACACACACAAAACACACACACACACACACACACACACACACACACACACACACACACACACACACACACACACACACACACACACACATACACACACACACACACACACACACACACACACACACACATATATATATATATATATATATATATATATA
>NC_051393.1:23909426-23911926 GCF_015228065.2 Penaeus monodon
TATCTTTCTCTCTCTCTCTCTCTCTCTCTCTCTCTCTTTCTATATATATATATATATATATATATATATATATATATATATATATGCATATTAATGAATATTGTACACTCGCTGAAAAAGTCTACTCGGGAATATGTGAAACGGAAACGATCGCTAGCTGATTCGGAAATGATGGTACTTCTTCTTTTTCAAGCTCGGAACATATGAAGCTTCATGATGTGTTCAAACAGTGTTTCGTAGTTGATATGGCAAAGGCCTCATATCATGCCAACAATAGCAATGGAGACCTCACAGACCATTTGTTTCCCATAATTACGCTTTACTCTGAAGGAGAAAAAGACGAAATATCAAGATTAGGTATTTCGAAGCCAACCCTGTCTCTGTGGATCCAGCGACATCAAACTACTGGCCAGGAGTGGGATCCCTAGATGCACGGTGGAGGAAGATGATTAAGGAAATGGAATTCACAACTATAAATCAGTTTGCTATATGAAAGACAAATAGGAAGCTTGCATTGAAGTGCATATCATGAGCTAATGAAAACCATTTTGATACTCGGTTATAACACCTCTTACATATATATACCTGAGTTTGGGGTGGTGTGCCGGTAGTTAGTTGCCACGTCCCCTTAACATGAGTCATTTTCTTTTTAGTTATCTATATTCATTATTTTTTTTTTTTTTTTAACAATCCATAACTACTACAGGGCATGTCTGTTAAAAAATATATATTTATAATAAAATAACTTTGCTCTGCTGGCAACAGCACACAGACTGTCAGAAATCGCTGGGCAGTTTGAGTGAATGCACAACAGCCGTGTCGGGGAGTTGGGGGATGTCGGGCCCGCCAGATTTACCGCGTATGACTATGTGGAAATCCTGGACGCACGAGGCGTTTCTATCATCGGTGAGAGCCACGGTGTTCCCCGAGTCGGAGCCATTTTACCTTGTCCAGGATAACTGCACCATACACACATAGTGTCGTGAAGGCATGATTTTGGCAACAGCCAGAGATTACTCTGTACCATATTTACCCAAATTGCCATATCTGTCTCACTGAGAGTTCTTTGGGCAGCCATGGGCAGAGACTTCCCCCAAGGTCATACCCACAATCGCCATACTGGTGTTGCCCAATTAACTACGGCATAGGAGTGATTGCGCTCTACAGACGGACGCCAATTAATGGTGGGTTAATGGCATGCATGCCATGTAGACTTGCCAGTGTTCGCCTATCTGATGACGGTAACAGGAAATATTAATAATTTTATACATTTCAAAACCCAAATTTTTTTAAAATGTAGCCGAGCGAAGTGAACACAAAATTAGAACAAATAATTATTGTAGGGCCATGCTAAACTATAACCAGATCTATATAGGTATAATTAGTAAAAAAGTTGAAAAATGTGGCCATTGGGAGGGGGGGAGACAACAGCCCCCCTGCCCCTCTCCCAAATAACGCCCCTGTCAGGGATAGCAATATCAATTCGAGCTCACAGCACTTTCTCCAACCGTTATCCTCGTCGTATCATATTGTTAAGTCAGAAAGAATACAGATTATATATATTTGCATACATATATCTATCTATACATATATATACACACACAGGAATATATACATATATACATATTTATATATGTATACATGCATATTCATAAATATGTATATATACATTATACATATATAATTATATATTCACACACACACACATGTATATATACATATATATATATATATATATATATATATATATATATATATACATACATACATTTTTTTTAATTTTTTTTTTAACGGTAGGTTCATGTTTGAACCGCCGTGGTCACAGCATGATACTTTTATTGTAGTTTTCATGTTGTGATGCTCTTGGAGTGAGTACGTGGTAGGGTCCCCAGTTCCTTTCCACGGAGAGTGCCGGTGTTACCTTTCTTTTTAGGTAATCATTCTCTCTATTTTATCCGGGCTTGGGACCAGCACTGACTTGGACTGGCTTGGCCACCGAGTGGCTAGGTAGGCAATTGAGGTGAAGTTCCTTGCCCAAGGGAACAACGCGCCGGCCGGTGACTCGAACCCTCGAACTCAGATTGCCGTCGTGCCAGTCTTGAGTGTGATGCTCTAACCACTCGGCCACCGCGACCTTATACATACAAATATATGTGTGTGTGTGTGTGTGTGTGTGTGTGTGTGTGTGTGTGTGTGTGTGTGTGTGTGTGTGTGCGCGCGTTGAGAGATATATAATGAGAAATATATTATTTTTTTGGCAAGAGGTCAGTATCATTTATTTTTAAATGCTAGGGGAGAACAGAATTTGTTACGGTTTTCAGAGATCTCTGGTAATATACTTTTTGTACACTCTGATACTTTGTTGTGCTGAAATCAAGTAAATATTAATAATTTAAGAGAATATATATCTTATGCTTATGTTATTAAACACACACACACACACACACACACACACACATGCACACACACACACACACACACGCACACGCACACGCACACG
>NC_051393.1:23921926-23924426 GCF_015228065.2 Penaeus monodon
ATTACAAATTAATGTTCTTGCCTAATCACCCTATTCCTTTAATTTTCATAAATCTCATTTTTCCTTTTCCCCCACTCCTTACTTCGTTTTCTGGTTTCAGTCACATTTTATTGTTGACTTTTCTTCACTGTTTCCTATTTTCCATCACTATTACGGTGTGATCAACCTTATTTACTGCGTAACATTTCGTCTTTCGTATTTCATTCATTTCCATCGTAAGCACTATTCATCCCTCGCCCACCTCCCCGGAGGCGTGGGAAAAGGGTCACATTTACTAATTCCCACCGGGAGCAGAATCTCCCTCCCCCCTCCCCCACTCCCCCCCTCTCAGCGCCCCTCACCCACCTATGGTTTTGTTATAAAACCTGGCGCTTGTTCACTTGAGTTACTGTCGACCGGCAGAAGCTTGGAATGATTGCAAATTATGATAATTTGTTTGAACTAGCAATTAAAACTTTACGGCGATTAACTCCACTAAAGACTTACCGAGAATCAACACGCGAAGAACAGATAGCCATAGAATGCTATAATCACACAGCGTTAAATACAGCGCTTACATGTGGCATTGTTAGCTCGTGTACCTGAAAGACGTACCGAAGTAGGGTTGAATTTACTCGATTAATCTATTTATATGATATTATTTTCTTATAATTTAGATAATCTGTTCACTAACTGAATCATATCTGAATCCTCCCATGCGCTGCGCTAATAGGATCGCAGTCGTATTATTCTTACATTAAGTCTGACACCCTTCCTTTAATATCTATAAAATAAGAAATCCATTCAACGAATTGATAAAATCCAAGTTCTCAAAACACGAACCACTCTTTCCGTCCCGGGACTGTCTCATAGGAGCTCCAATCGGAATCGACACCTCCTCTTCCTAGCAATTAGGGTCATAGGCGTGAAGAGAGCACAGAAACAGGGTGACGCGCTGAGCAGCGGCGCGGCGCAATGAACGGGGTTATAAAGCCTCCTCGGCGAAGATTGGAATTCGCCGCGACCGAGATGTTTATTGCGGAGCGGAGGGACTGCCCACTTCCGCTGGCAGGCCGGAGATCGGCGAGTCCTATGCGCGAGGCTTCCATTCGTCAGTAGATTGTTCGGCGAGGTTTAAGCTCGCAGGTAAATTTCTTTGCTCTGTAACTTAGTGGGATAATGTAATATAGTAAAAATATGTATATCATTGTTATACCATCCTCATCATTATCACCGTTGTGTTTAGCATTATCCCTGATATTTTCATCATTTTCATTGTATTCATCATTAGCCTTGTTAAATTCAATACAGATAGACTAAGACAAATACAGACAAATAGGCCTGTAGGCAAACTAATAGGATATCAGGCAGAGAAACGACAGGAAGACATATAGACACACGGAATGCTTGGCTGCCACCCTACAGACAAAACAGAAATTAGTAATTGTTATTGATGCTCGTGTTGTTAGTAGCGAATGTTGACGTAATGATGACAGTAATCAGGATGGAGTAATAGATACAACTTAAGTAAAATCAAAATGACAGTGATGATGACGATGATTATGGCATTAGAAGTGATGACGTAAGCAATATCGATGGTGTGACACGGCTTATAAAGTGTCGAGTTTGAGAAAAATAGAAAGGCATTTATATCTTGAATATTCAGTCAAGAATATCTTCAATATCAATCGAATTATTGTCTCCATATATATGCTATTTCTACTTTTGAAGAATTCCCTCTGGTAAGAACTACATTTCATAAATGTACAAAATTTCTATGAACTAAATTATCCCCTGTGTGCAAGGAATGGCCGGGTTACCATCTACTGGCGGCGAGGGATTTGAATGCAGGTCATCAAGATTGCTAGACGAGATCGCTACCGCTGCACCACACAACACACAATGAGAGAAGGGGAGAGAGAGAGAGAGAGAGAGAGAGAGAGAGAGAGAGAGAGAGAGAGAGAGAGAGAGAGAGAGAGAGAGAGAGAGAGAGAGAGAGAGAGAGAATGAGAGAGAGAGAGAGAGAGAGAGAGAGAGAGAGAGAGAGAGAAGAGAGAGAGAGAGAGAGAGAGAGAGAGAGAGAGAATGATATATATATATATATATATATATATATGTATATATATATATGTATATGTATACATATAAATGTATATAAATATTTATAAATATATATACATATATATGTATATATATGTATGTAGATAGACAGGTATATGTATGTATGTATGCATATATGTATGTATGAACACACACACACACAAATATATATATATATATATATATATATATATATATATATATATATACATATATATATATATATATATATATATATATATTATATATATATATGTATATATACATATATATGTATATATACATATATATGTGTGTGTGTGTGTATGTGTGTGTGTGTGTGTGTGTGTATGTGTGTGTGTGTGTGTGTGTGTGTGTGTGTGTGTGTGTGTGTGTGTGTGTGTGTGTGTGTGTGTGTGTGTGTGTGTGTGTGTGTGTGTGT
>NC_051393.1:23934426-23941926 GCF_015228065.2 Penaeus monodon
TTTGCATATAAAACATGAATTTAAGGGGGGGGGGTTAAGAGACAGGCAGTATATGTCTCTTTTCTTTCATAAATACATGAACCATACGAGGAAGCAAGATCGAAGCCTACATGACTTACCGGAGATACGGAAGCTCCCGAGTTTTTGAGAGTCCTCTCCCGGCCGCTGCAGCATCAACACCTCTACTCCAGACACAGCTCCTGCACTAGAGTTGCCACTTCTTCGGCCTCCACTTTTTTTTAGGATATGTCGCCATCGGCGGCCGCCGAGAGACAACTCACCCTGCCAGATATACCCACTTCTCTCTACCTCTTGGGGGTGACAACCGTGTCGCACACCGAACCACTTTCCACGGCCTCTTCCCCCAGTTGCAGGGGCTGGATGGGGTAACATGCAGAGGACGAGACGCCAGACAGCGACCAGATGGTATTAGGGGAGTTACCACCAAGGACTCCGTAGTTTTCCTGTTTATCTCTACCTCCGGGCATCCTCTGGCGGCAAACATTCGTCCTTGTCTCCGTCAAGAGGAGACGAAGATGGCGAGGCGCTGTCTGGTGCCTGGGTCGGCGGCTGAGGACGGGCATCGTAGATAGCTCCGCCGGGTGCGGCCTCCGACGGGTCCAAGGATCCCTCTGATGCAGGGGAGCATGCTGGTCTTTCGGCCACATTTGACACCACTTCAGGAACGTCACTCACCATAATCAAACAAAATACCACCTAAATGAATAAATAAACCCACTTACATGAGCACATGAGCCTAACTCGCGCCTAACCCTTATTTCTACAATATAGATACAATGTTTTATATATCTAATCCCCCCAAACAAATGATGTGTTCTCCGAAAGATACAGTGACTTTAATCATGGTGACACTAGAAAGTAAGGGTAAAACTGTTGAAGACGATAACTGCAATGAATATGCCTAAGTAAGCGAGGAGTATGAGGCGGGCAGCGGGAGAGATATGAGAGTAGAGGAGAGTAGGAGAGAGAGAGAGAGCGGAGAAGAAGAGAGATAGAGAGTAGACTAGGACAGTGACATGACAAACAGACAGAACAGACAGAGGGAGGAGAGAGGACGGGAGAGCGAGAGAGAGAGAGAGCGTCAGAGAGAGAGAGAGACCAGGCGAGAGAGAAGAGAGAGAGAGAGAGAGAAGATGAGAGAGAGAGAGAGAGAGAGAGAGAGAAGAGAGAGAGAGATAAGGAGAGATGAGAGAGGAGAGGAGGAGAGAGAGACAGGGGGAGAGAGATGAGAGATAGAGACAGAGAGAGAGAGAGAGAGAGAGGAGGAAGAGAGAGAGAGGAGACAGAGACGAGAAAGGAGAGAGAGAGAGAGAGAAACAGAGAGAGAGAGAGAGGAGAGAGAGGAGAAGAGAAGAAGAGACAGAGAGAGAGAGAAGAGAGAGAGACAGAGAGGAGAGTAGAGAGAGAGAGCGAGACATGGGGATGAGAGAGAGAGAGAGAGAGAGCGAGGAGATGAGAGAGAGAGATAGAGAGAGAAAAGAAGAGGAGACAGGGAGAGGAGAATAGAGAGAGAGAGAGAGAGAGATAGGAGAGAGAGAGAGAGAGAAAGAGAGAGAGAGAGAGAGGAGAGAGAGAAAGAGATAGAGAGAAAAGAGAGAGAGAGAGAGAGAAGAGAGACAGGGAGAGAGAGAGCAGGAGTAGAAGAGAGATAGAGAGAGAGAGAGATAGAGAGAGAGCGAGAACAGGGAGAGAGAGAGAGATAGAAGAGAGAGATATAGAGATAGAGAGAGAGACAGGGATAGAGAGATGTAGGAGATAGAGAGAGAGATGAGAGGGAGAGAGAGATAGAGAGACACAGGGAGAGAGAGAGAGAGTAGAGAGAGAGATCAGAGAGAGAGTAGAGATAGGCTGATAGATAGGATATGATATCTATTACATGGAGAGAGATACGATGAAGATAGAGAGATAATAAGAGATAGAGAGAAAGAGATAGAGATAGAGAGAGGAGATATAGAATATAGACACAGGTGTAGAGATAGAGATAGGATAGATAGAGTATATATATAGATAGGGTATAGTATACGATAGAGGATATATAATATAGGGAATAGATAGATGGAGGCGATGTAGAAGAGATAGGCATGACGAGATAGATAGAGAGAGAGACAGACATGGAGAGAGATTAAAGAGAGAGAGAGAGGGAGAGAGAGTCGAGAGAGAGAGGGAGAGAGAGAGCTAGAGAGAGAGGAGGAGAGAGAGAGAGAGAGAGGGAGAGACGACGAGAGAGAGAGAGAGAGGAGAGAGAGAGAGAGAGGAGACAGACAGAGAGAGAGAGATAGATTAGAGAATAGAGGAGAGATATAGATGAGAGAGAGAGAGACATCGAGATTATATAGACATGCAGTAGAGAGATATATAGTATGAAGAGATAGATATGATGATAATAGGAGCGATAGAGAGATAGAGAGGATATAATAGGCAAGAGAGATAGATAGGATGAGAGATTAGATAGAGATAGAGAGAGAGAGATAGATAGAGATAGATAGAGAAGTATATAGAAGAGAGAGAGATGGCGGAGAGAGCGAGAGATACGAGAGATTAGAGAGAGATAGAGAGATAGATAGATAGAGAAGAGAGAGAGAACACAGGGAGAGAGAAGAGAGAGAGAGAGAAGAGAGACAGAGAGAGAGTAGAGAGAGAGCGAGATAAGAGGAGAGAGAGAGAGAGAGAGAGAGAGGAGAAGGGAGAGACAGGTAGAGAGAGAGACAGGGAGAGCGAGAGAGATAGAGAGGAGATGAGAGAGGCGAGAGAGAAGGAGAGAGAGTAGAGAAGAGAGAGAGAGTAGAGAGGAAGACATGGAGCGAGAGAGTGAGAAAGAGAGAGTAGAGACGAGAGAGAAGAGAGAGAGAAAAGAGAGAGAGAGACAGGGGAGAGAGCGGAGAGACAGGGAGAGAGAGAGAGAGAGAGACACAGAGAGAGAGAGAGAGAGACACACAGATAGAGAGAGAGAGAGAGAGATAGAGTAGAGATAGATAGGGAGAGAGAGAGATAGAGAGAGAAGGAGAGAGAGAGAGAGAGAGGGAGATGAGAGAGGACAGGGAGATAGATAGAGAGAGAGGATAGGAGAGAGAGCGAGAGAGAGAGAGATGAGGGAAGAGGAGAGAGAGAGAGAGGAGAACAGGAAGAGAGAGATAGAAGAGAGAGAGAGAGAGAAGAGAGAGAGAGAGAGACAGAGAGTAGAGAGAGAGAGAGAGAGAGAGAGAGAGAGAGAGAGTAGAGACATAGAGAGAGAGGAGAGAGAGCGAGAGAGAGAGAGAGACGAGAGAGAAGAGAGAGAGATAGATCAGGAGAGAGAGAGAGAGATAGGTAGAGAGAGGACAGGGAGAGAGGATAGAGAGAGAGAGGAGAGAGGATAGAGAGAGAGAGAGAGAGAGACAGAGAGAGAGAGACGAGGAGAGAGAGAGAGAGAGATATAGGATAGCGAGAGAACAGGGAGAGAGAGAGAGAGAGAGAAATGGAGAGAGAGAGAGAGGAGAGATAGAGCTAGAGGCGAATAGATATTCGATATGATGTATAGAAGAGAGATATAGATATAAAAGCGGTATAAGAATAGTAGAGAGAATAGAAGAGAGGAGATAGAGAGGCTAGAGAGGAGATAGAGAGATAGGTTTTGAATTAGTTTAAAACCCTCCTCCCTCCCCCATTTCAAAAAAAAATTTTTGGAACGAGAGCAGAGCTAGAGAGAGAGGGAGAGAAGAGATAGAAGAGAGAGAGAGACAGGGAGAGAGAGAGAGGAAGAGAGAGATAGACCATGGAGAGAGACGAGAGAGAGAGAGAGAGAGAGTAGAGGAGAGGGATCAGAAAGAGAGAGAGAGAGAGAGGGAGAGAAAAGAATAGCGAGATATGATAGAGACAGAGAGAGGGAGAGAAAAAATAATAGAGATATAGAGATGTATATAGAGAATATATATATATTAGGTATATAAAGATAGAGGAGAGATACGATAGATATAGATAGAGATATGGGAGAGAGATAGAGAGATAGAGAGAGAGAATATGATGTATATATGATAGATAGATCCATAGGAGAAGAGATAGATTAGAGAGAGAGAGAGAGAGAGGGAGGATAAGGATGATAGAAGAGATAATATGAGAGAGATACATGAGAGAGCGATAGAGATAGAGAGAGAGAAGAGACGAGGAGAGGAGAGAGATACATGGAACCTAGAGAGATAGAGAGAGATATAGATATAGAGATATAGAGAGAGATAATGGAGTATATCTAATGGATAGAGATATATGAGGAGATAGAGAGAGAGAGAGATAGATATAGATATACATGTATCAATAGAGCTAGATATATGATAGTATATATGAAGATAGATAGATCATATAAGATTAGCAGACTGGGAATATATAAATATATATATATATATATATATATATCTATATACAGCTATATAGATATAATATATATATAGATATATATATATATATATATAACATGTATATATATAACTACACTATATATATATATATATATATTATATATATATCTAATACTATATATATATATATGGGTGAGTGGGTGTGTGTGTGGTGTGTGTGTGTGTGGTATAAACTGTGTATATGTGGTACATACACACACCACACACACACACACACACAAACACAACACACACACACACACATATATATAGATATATATAATATATATATATATATATATAGATGTCTAATATGGTGTGCGTGTGTGTGTGGGTGTGTGGGTGTGTGTGTGTGTGTGTGTGTATAAACTGTGGAATGTGGTCATACACACACACACACACCCACACACACACAGAGATACTATATAGATATATATATATATATATATATATATAATATATAGAGAGAGATGGAAACTGGGTAATATGTGAGTATAGTTACATATAGATAATATATGGTATGTATATAATATATCTATAAGTATATATATATAAACTGTTAATATGTATTAATTACAGATATATATATAATGTATGTAATATATATATATATAATATATATACTATATATATATATAAACTGTGTATAATGGAAATTATACCTAATATATATTGTGATGGTAGAGATTCTATATATAGATATATGTATAGATATATATATATATAGAGAGAGAGATAAATTGTGTTAGATGCTGATATAGATACATATATATATATATGTAGGTCTATATAGACTAGTATTGATATAGAGGATATAGATATATATACATAGATAGAGATATATAAGTAGATAGACATATGATATATATATATATATATATAGATAGATTAGAGACATGGAGATATATCTAGAGATATAGAGAGATATATAGGATATATAGCGACAGATATATATATCTCAGACAGAGATAGTATATATAGAGATATAGAAGAGATATAGCTATACATAATGATAGATATATACATATATACATGGTAGAGATAGATACTATATATGATATATAATAGAGAAGGTCGATAGAAGATAGATATATAGATAATAGACATAGATACAGGTAATAGATATTAGAGAGAGAATATAGAGAGAGATGAGATATGAGAGATATACAGAGATAAGAGATATACATATATACAGGAGAGATAGCTATAGATATAGAGATAAGAGATAGAGATAAGATGAGATATATACATGTATATAGATAGATATAGATATATATATAAGGGTAGAGCTAGATATATAGAAAGATATAGATAGAGAGAAGATATATATATATAGATAGATAAGAGCATAGAATATAATATTATACAGGTAAGATAAGAGAGACATTGACATATATAGAGATGAGAGAGAGAATAGAGAGAGTGAGATAGATAGTAGAGATACAGGTAATATAGAGATAACATGTAGATAGATGAATATATGAAATGATATATTATATATAGATCTACTATACATGGATATATAGATGAATAATAGATAGATATATATATAGCTAATGGCGTATATAGATAGATCGATATGATGATATATATAGATAGATATATATATAGAGATACATGGTAGAGATATAGAGATATAGAAATATAGGTATATGAGTAGATATATAGATATACTATATAGATATACAGGGATAGTAATATATATATAGATAGAGATATATATAGAGATAGTATATAGATACATATGTAGATAGATAGACGATATGATAGATAGATATCGAATAGTATATAGATACATGTATATATATAGCGAGATATATATAGAGAGAGAGAGGACAGGAGAGAGATTATAGCTATATGATAGATATCTAAAGATAGATATTATACATGTATATATATATAGATAAGATAATATATAGTATATATATATATAACATGTATATGTATAGATAATGAACCAGATCGAATATATATATAACATGTATCTAATATAATATATATATATATTATATATAAGAGATAGATAGATATATATACATGTATATATTATTATTATATAGTATATTATATTATCTTTAAATGTTAAAGTAATATATAGATAGACATGTATATATAGGATATATATATATATATATATATAGAGAAAGATATAGCATATATATACATGTATAGATATATAGTATATAGTTATATATATAGATAGATAATATATATATATCCATGGATATATATATATATATAGATATATATAGATATATCTATATATACATGTATATATATATAGTATATTATATATATATATATATATACATGCTTATATATATACTATATATATATAGATAATATATATCTAAACATATATATATATTTACATATATCTGTCTTTTTGTCTATATATATATATATATATATATATATATATATATATACTATATAATATGTGTGTGTGTGTGTGTGTGGGTGTGTAGTGTGTGTGTGTCGGGTGTATTATCTCTTTTTAACGGTAGATCATGTTCTGAGCCGCCGGGTCACAGCATGATACTTAATTGTAGTTTCATGTTGTGATGCTTGGAAAGTGGGAGTAAGTGGTAGGGTCCCCAGTTCCTTTCCACTGTAGTATTGCAGGTGGTACCTTTTAGGTAATCATTCTCCTATTTTATCCGGTTTGGCGACCAAGCACTTGGACTTGGGCTGGTTGGCTACCAGTGGCTAGGTATGCAATCCAGTGAAGGTCTTTGCCAAAGGGACAACGCGGTTTTTTTCGGTCGGGACTCGAACCCTCGAATCAGATGCCGTCGTGACAGTCTGAGCCCGACGCTCTAACCATTCGGCACAGTGGCCTTGACGATCATGAGCTTTCCATGATTTTTTTCTTAGCAATAATATATATATATATATATATATATATCTATATTATATGTATATATATATAAATTATATATAATATGGACATGTGTATATATGTTATATATATGTTCTATATACATTTATGTTTATGTATATGAAAAGTGTTTACACACACAGACACACACACACACACGCACACACACACCACACACACGCACACACACACACACACGCACACACACACACACGCACAACACACACACAC
>NC_051393.1:23949426-23951926 GCF_015228065.2 Penaeus monodon
ACCCTCACACATTCCTTTAATCGGAAATATATCTACAAAGACAATATATCTTCTGATAACTTTTATTGTAACAATATGAAAAAATCACATGATTGTTATTACCTAAGAATAAGAAAGAAAACCTATCTTATACTTTTCCTTTATTCGACTGAGAGGTAGTCCTTACCCCTTGGAGGCCCCTAAAGGTAGGTGAAAAGGGGAGCCACCGTAACCATTGTATTCTGGAAAAAAAAGAGATAACAATATAAAAAAGATGATAGTTTACATATTTCAACAGCAACGTTTTCTCGAATTTTACCTTTTTGATATTCATTTTTCTAACACCCTCTTAGTTTTATGTGATGCAGATGCTAAGATGTAACTATCCTATATTTTTCTATTAGATATCTCAGAGCAATATCACACATATATGACCTTTTGATCGTATCCATGCCAACTGGAATATCGTAACATCGTGTGTCCTGAAGAACGTGGGGGGCGTCCTTGCCCCTGCGAACGCGATTCCTGAAGGCGATTACACCCCGCTCCTTATCCGTTCCTGAAAAACGTGGGGTGGGGATTTATCAAGGTCTAAATAAATGCTTACTGCTGTCAGTACTTCCACTGATATTTTCTTTGTAGGTTGGCAGCGTAACTTCTGTAATTTATTTTATATTATATCTCCTTTTGCCTGGTTCTTGTTTCCTCTCTTTCGTTACTTTTCTCCCTTTTATCTTTTCTATCTATCTATCTGATCAATATCATTTCCTCTCCCATTTTGCCTCTTCCTCTCTCCTCCTCCCTATAAGCCCTCTCGTTACAATCTCCGTTTCCCTCCACTCTCACTCTTCCCTTTCCCTTTCTTTTCCCTCTTTTTCTCCCACCCCTCTCATTCTTCTTCATTCCCTCCCCTTCCCTTTTCCTTTTTTAATTTCCATCCCCCATCTCCCATCTCAATCTCTATTTCCACTCCCCCCCCCCCCCCCCCGTTTACTCACCGGGAATCGTGTTATCAAGGAAGAACCCAAGACGCCCCCGACGAACATGGGCGTCCGCAGCAGCACCGAGATGACCTGGTTTGCTGTGAGGGAAACCTGTCTGGATGACACTGGGGTTCGCGTCGAGCCACTGCAAGGGTAGTGAGAAAGTGCTTTTATAATGCTCACGAGAATGTTAGGAAACTCATGCAGATTTAGAACGGGAGGGAGAGCCTGTTTTAAAGGAAAAAGTTGACTTTAGCTGAAGGACTTTGGGAAAATGAACTTATGCATATTTACTAGAAATCTGAAGTAACAGCGGGAAATAAATTGTGAAGGAATTTCGCTGATTATTTCATGCCTGTATAAATGTATAAAACACCTCTATGAAATCTCGAAACAACACTTCCCTCACACAATGATATCCAATAATATCTCATCCAGCATACCTTTGGCACGCCGAGACCCAGAAAGACAGAGATCCCGAAGACAAAGAGGTTCCTGGACGAGCCGAGATCCACGTACTGCAGCGTTGACACTCCGACGGCGGTGATCATCGCGAACATTACGACGAACACTCCGGCGACTACTGGTTCGGGCACGGTTACGAACAGTGCTCCGAACTTGCCGAACATTCCGCACAAGATCATAATGACGGCACTATATTGGACCACACGGAGGCTCCCCACCTGCGGGTATAATGTGGTAGAAGGAAAGGGAGTAAGGGAATATGTGCGGTCATGGTGCGATGGCGCTAATGAGTGTACAGTAGAAGGGATACAGAGGGCCATGGTGATTGCCTCTACTGCATCATACACAGGTTCCCCACCTAAGTATGGTGCAGTAGAGAGAGTAGTTATGCACTGCTGTGGTGTGATGGTAGAAGGTAAATGGATGACTGGTATGCAAAGGAGCGTTTAGGTGGGTAAATATAGTAATACATATAAAGTAATACACACAAATAAAGTATATACAAACATAAATACATTCATAGATAGATAGATAGAATAGATACATACATACATACATACATATATACATACATATACATATATATATAATATATATAATAATATATATATATATATATATATATATATATATATAGGTTGGTATATATATAGTATTCCAATCGTCCAGTAATGCACCAATATATATTAAGCCAGACAGTGAGCAGCATCTACACTCACCCCTTCTCTCCTTTCTCCGTTATCTTTCCTCCTCCCTACCCCTTCCCACCCTCTCACCCGCCATCCCTTCCCTTCACCCCCCCCCCACCTTCGTAATGCTGATGGCGCCGATGTTCTGCGAGCAAGAGGAGGTACCGCTTCCGGTGCCCATGAGGCCGGCGAGGACGCAGCCGAGTCCTTCGATGCCAATGCCCCGGTTGATGGCAATGAGTAGGCGGGGGCGGTGCTCCTGGTGGGACGAGAAGGACACTGTATTCGATTTTTATTTTTTTGTCGTAATAAGCCACATTTTACTGGGACTTCTATGTCATAAATGTTGTTTTCTTTAAGTTATATATATATTTTTTTCGTTTC
>NC_051393.1:23956926-23989097 GCF_015228065.2 Penaeus monodon
ACGTGACGGGAACGATGGTCAGACGCCAAATAAACGCTTTCTGTTTCATTTGCTAGGTGTTGCAACACTTGGCAATATTAAAATACTTTTTTTTACCGTTCAGTCCCCATGTATTCTTAATTATATAAACTCTTTCAGTCTGCTTGTTATATCTAAAAATTTCAGTACATGAACAGCTTTCTAAAACAGACATTTCGTAAATTGCAAAGCTAACCGGTAGACCTACGTAAGTACGAATGTCCTCCCAGAAATAAAGTCTCTGCACATCAGTCTCATTCTGCTTTCTCTTACCTGACGCCGAAGGGGGTCTGCAAAAGGGTTTGATGAGGCCGGAGTGGAAGAAGATGGTGGACACAAGGGCGCCTCTGGCAGGATCTTCCTCCCCGAGGCACAGGAAAGGGCTTATGAGAAGGAATGGCGATGGTTCCTCCTGCCATCGTCAGTAGTGCTGGTGCATAGGAGCGGAGGTGGAACAAAAGAAGGATGAGGGAGAGGAAAGGGAAGGAGGAGGAAAAGGAGAGAAGGAGGTGCAGGAGTAAAGTGAGAAAGAGGGGCAAGAGGAGGACGATGAGAAGGAGGTGAAGAAAAGAAGAAGAACAAGGGAAGGAAGCGAAGGTGATGATGTAGGAGGAAAGGCAGAAAACAAAGGGAAAAGGAGGGATAGGAGGGGAAGCAGGCGGGGAAGAAGTAGATGGTAGAGGCATTGGAAGAAAGGGAAAACAAAGAGAGGAGACGACAGAGGGAGGGGGAGGAAGAGCCGAAGAAAAAGGGTTTGGAGAAGAAAAAGGTAGCGAACATAATGTAAAGGAGGAATAAAGGAACGATGCGAAGAGGATACCGAAGAGCGCGAGAAATAAGAAGAGAAATAGTCGAAGGAAGCGTAAAAGGGTTTGAAAGAGCAGGAAAAAAAAGAGGGACGCAATAATTGGAGACAGAAGGAGAAAAATAGAAACGATGGGGGGCGTGCGAGGAAGAGAAGGAGAAGGAACCAAAAGGAGGCCCAAAATAAGTAGATCAAAGAGAAAGGGAAAATTAGGGGGTCCCTGGGTTAGGGTTGCTTGTCTTTGCTTCAACCTTGAAAGTTTTGGTAAGTCTAATTATCACCCCGGGAAAACCGACATCCTGTTGACAGATGTTGACTATTACGTCATTACCATTAGCAATCAATTAAAGCAAAACGAAAAAAACTCTAACGGACTGATAGAAATCAGAAAACTGACGCTTGAATGCACAACAGTTTCTTCGTCTAACATACCTGGAATCCAAAAAATATGCTCATATACCCATGGTGGAACTTCTTCCAGAGTGTAAAGAATTCCGACTCTAATTTCTCATCTTCTGTTTCTTCATTTTCTAACCTTTTTTCTCTCTCCTTCCTCTCCTCGGGGTTTTCATTAGTCGTCTTCCCCCTTTGGTTCTCTGATTCTTCGTGCATTCTGCTTTTTCTGCTTGTTTCTTTCCCTGTGCAGAGGGGAGATTTATCAGCGGGAAATGAATACCTGTATTTAAAGACCATAAAAGAGACGCACACCACTAAGATGAAACACACACACATGTGTATGTGTGTGTGTACGTGCGTGCCCTATGTGTGTGTGTGCGTGCGTATGGTGTGCGTATGTGTTTGTGCGTGTATGTGTTTGTGTGTGTGTGTGTGGTGTGTGTGTGTGTGTGTGTGTAGAGAAAGAGAAAAGACAGAGAGATAGATAACACGTATACATACACCACACACACCCCACACACACACACACACACACCACACACACACACACCACACAAAACACACACACCGCACACACACACACACACACACACATATATATATATATTATATATATATATATATATTATATATATATATACACCCTACACACACACCCACACACACACACACACACACACACATACACACACACACACACACGCACACGCACAAGCACATGCACACGCACACGCACAAGCACACGCACACGCACACGCACACACACATACGCACACACACACACAAATATATATATATATATTTAAAATTTTTGGTGGGCGCTTCATGCGCAAGGTTATGTGAAGCGATGGTGTGGTAGCCTAGATAGTGTTAAATGCTTGTATGCCTTCCTCGCTTGCAGCTTCCACCACTGGCTAGCCTGGTGCAAAAAGGGAGCATCTTTTTGAATAAAGTCTCGCCTGCCAGGTCAAGCCTGACCATCATCAAGACTTCTGCCGTTGCCTCCTCGTGGGGCCCCCTATGGGTAAATGCGAGGGCAAATGTCGGGGTGCAGGATTGGTAGCGAGAGTTACTCGTCCTGCCTGCACCCCCGGCAGGCGCCAACCCACCATGAAGCTTGCGGGGCAAAGCCCTCGGGAATCCCACAGGCGGATGGGCGGCCCCACAGTCCACCGACCCCCTTTATTTGGGGCAGTGCGGCGGGGGCGGCAGAGGTAGCATGCACCCGGAGTGACCACCTGAGGCTTAACCTCAGGCGAGCTCTCCGGGTAAAGGGGCTTGGAACACCGGTCCTTGCGGCAGGATAGCGGTTTTCCTCTGCTATTGAGGGGAATTGGAGTTTATTGGGAGTTGAGGTAGCTGCCCTCTTGGAGGTGAGAAGACCCGGCAGTGGCACAATCAGTATGGGTGGGTACACTACTACTGGCTGGGCCGCGGCGTTTGTCACCACCTCCAGGGTGTAGCCATAGCCATCTCCAGCTGACTTCAGCCCACGGTAGTTGATGAGCGTATTATGGCATTGAGACTGAAGCATGCCTTTTGGCTTCATGTCTCTTATTGCTGTACACGCTCCTACCCAATGTTTGTAAACCTTGATTTGAAAGAGGCATTCTATACCAACTCGCATCAGTGGCAGACAATTGCCCCCGGCGAGATATTCGCATTGAGCTGGCTGTCGCCCCCATGGCTCGGGAGCTGATCCCAGCAGCGATGAACAGCCTCCTTTTCCGGGGACTTTGCTAGGTCCCCGAGATAGGATCTCTGGCGCCTGTACCAGTGCTCCAACTCGCATTGCTGAGACATGGTACAGCGATAGGGGCATGGCTATGGAGAATGACCAACATTCTTTGTTACATGCGATGGGGGGGAAAGGATCCTCCAGAACTGCAAGTTTATCTGAAGGGCTGATTCTGTGGCCCTTGAACCAAATGCTGCTTTTGGCTTACTCCTGCAGTTATCTTCCAAACTCCTGTCCCTCCAGTGGACACCACTCAAGGTGTTTCACATTGGACAGACTAGGGAGGAAGAGTGTGCCCGTGGGTTTCACCATGGCAAGTCCTCTGACTGCCTGATGGACCCAGTTGCCTCTCTGTTGGAGCTCTTCAAGCACGTAACCACTCGAAGCAGCCAGGAGTCCATTGGCATTACGCCCGAGGGCAGGCAGAATTCCATCTCCCTGGAGACTTAATAGTCCACCTGCAGCGATGTCGCATGGCTTGTGAATTGGTAATCAAGTCCTTGCAATCGCTTCCATGGTGCTAGGGCTCGGCACTGCTGGAGAAAGGGACGGAACAGTGTCATCAGGAATCTTGCTAAGAGGAGGTTTAAGGCCATTTCTTGGTAAAATGACCTTTCGCCCCTGCTACCCAGCCTGAGAAAGATGACTTTAAGCCCTCCTCGCAGATGACTGCGTCCGATCAGCGGAATGTGACGGATCATCTCAGATCCTGTTGGGATTCGTGAATGTTGGGCTGAGTATTTGAGCAGTTGTACCAGGTAACCCTCCAACAGTTAGCTTGGATGCAAGCGAAGTCACAATACCTGTGCAGAACCCCTCATCAGCGAGGAACCTCCCAACCCTAAACAGGGCTGGATGGCGTTCCAAGCTGAAGATTGTTAAAGCTGCAGGCATATGTGGTATCGCCTGCTGAACTTCTAAAAGCTGGGAGTGAACCTATGGCCTTGGGCCTGTAATACTGTCCGGACTTGCCATCTAGCAGTCCTTGTACCATTCCCCCTGACCTGCTGGGGCATTGGGGGGGGGGTACATATCCCCTCCTCTGGAAGGGAAAGGGGATCGTTGGGGGATTGTCGCAAGCTACTGTGGCATTTACATTTCTCAGCATACCATGCAAAGGTTTTCGCCCACATTCTTCTGAAATGTATTCCACAACCACCTACTGAGGTATCAGAGACCGAGCAGTCCTGGATTTCCCCTGGCAAGTCCACATAGATACCGGAATGCTAGCGCTTCGGGAGTAATTGTGGAACATCGTCGTGATTGGTCGTGGGTTGCTTTGCAGCTTACATTGACCTCAAGAAGGCGTTTGCCTCGGTGCAATCGGGAATCGCTATGGGAGATCCTGAAGACTCGGAATTCCAACGCAAGATTCATTGGCCTAATAGGAAGCCTTTATACTGGTACTGAAAGTGCTGTAAAGTGTGGCGGGGGGGTCTGTCGACTTCTTCCCCTGTTAATTCAGGGTGAGCAAGGCTGCGTCCTTGCACCAACACACTTTCAACACCTTTAATGGACCTGAATATGGCAGAGCTACTGCCAAAGTCAGTGTGGAGCAACACTGGGCCAATATTAAGGTCTCGACCTTGACTTTGCCGATGAAGTTTTTTGTTTTTGCTATCCTATCTTGAGTCGTTTGGAGTCACTGGTGCGGCTCTTGATGCATTTAGCAATGAGACGAAGCCCTTAGGCCTGTGTGTGTTGTGTAATGTATGTCTTTACAACACACACACACACACACACCCACACACATATATATATATATATATATATATATATATATAATATTATATATTACATATATATATATTATATATATATATAACATATATATATACATACATACACACAACACACAGACACACCACACACACTCTCTCACACACACCACACCATCACACACACACACACACCCACTCACACACACACACACGCCACACCCACAACACCGGACACACACACACCACACACATATACATATAAATATATATTTAAGGTGTGTGTGTGTTTGTGTGTGTGTGTGTTGGTGGTGTGTGTGTGTGTGTAGGTGTTGTGTGTGTGTGTGTGTGTGTGTATGTGTGTGTGTGTATACATTATGTATATATATAACCTCTATACCACACACACACCACACACACACTATATATATATAATACTATATATATGTATATATATATATATATATATAATATATTATAAATATATATAATATATATATGTGTGTGTGTGTGGTGTGTGTAATATATATGTGTTTATATATTATACTATATATACCTATATATACAATATATATACATGTAATATAATGTATATATGTGTGTGTAGACATATATATGTGTGTGTGGTGTTTGTGTGTGTGTATATAGGTATATATATACATAATTATGTATACACACACACACATACACACACACCACACACACCCACACCATACACACCACACACACAGAAACACACACACCACACAAACACACACACACATAAATACCTATATATATTATGTGTGTGTGGTGTGTGTGTGGTGTGTTTGTGTGTGTGTGTGTGTGTGTGTGTGTGTGTGAGAGAGTGATTGTGTGTGTGTGTATGTGTGTGTGTTTATATATGGTATATATATATGTATATATATATATATATATATATATATTAGTATATATATATATATATATAATATATATATATAAATATATATATTTGTGTGTGTGTGTGTGTGTGTGTGGTGTGTGTCAATACTCCCATACACACACACAACAGGCCAGGGCTTCGTCTCATTGCTAAATGCATCAAGAGCCGCCACCAGTGACTCCAACGACTTCAATAGGATCAACCTTCATCAAGCAAAGTCAAGTCTGAGCCCTTAATATTGCCCAGTGTTGCTCCCACTGACTTTGGCTAGTAGCTCTGCCCATTTATTCAGTCCCATTACTAGGTGTTTGAAAGTGGTTGGTGCAAGGACGCAGCCTTGCCTCACCCTGTACATTAACAGGGAAGAAGTTGCGACAGACCCCCGCCACACTTTACAGCACTTTCAGTAACCAGTATAAGGCTTCCTATAGGCCAACAATTCTGCGTTGGAATTCCCGAGTCTCAGGATTCTCCCATAGCGACTTCCCGATGCACCGAGGCAAACGCCTCTTGAGGTCAATGTAAGCTGCAAGCACCCCACACTAAGTGCTATATATATATATATATCTAATCAGCCATCCCATAATTATATATATAATATGTATATATAGTATAGTATATTATTCTTGCACCATCTCCGTAGATTATATACAAAATACTATTATACATATATTATATTATCTCGTATAATATAACTATATATATATAAACATTAATCGTTCCAATGTATCAGATATTATATATATATATATATGGTAGCATATGTATAATTATGGTTTCATAGATGAATACTGTGAACGTCGTATCTGCAGTATTCGTTCATTACCTATCCATATTATTGCTAGTGACTAGTGATTACTTATCTGATGGATGGTGACTTGCGCTATGCTAGGGACTAGTAATTTCTATAGCGAGGTATTACTAACTAGATAGCCATCGATAAGATATAGTGGATAGTGAATGACATTATATTTATTACTTTAGATACCCGACTTAGATTAGGATTGCTAGGATTATTATATCTTCATCCCACCTATATATGTGAATAGTATATATTATATGTATAATATATATGTATGTATAAATGTATAATATATGTATAGGGATAGATATATATATATATACATATACTATATATATACATATCCATATATAGTATATCTTATATAATTCTACTATACATATATATATTAATACAGAGATTATATTATTATATATTAATATAAATATCAATATATATCGATATCTATACTGATCATATATTTTATAGCAAGATATATTATATATATATATATATACTAGAGAATATATATATTAGATATATATACATCTACTTATATTCTACATTATATATTATTATATATAGATTAATTATATATATATAACTATATATCATATACAGTATAGTAATTATATATCATTACATTATATATTATATATATATAAATATATTTACAGATACATATATATATAATAGACATATACATATTTATATATAATTAATTAATACATATAATATATATTCTATATACTGTATATATATTTATATGTATTATATATATATTAGATTTAGTATATATATACTATATGATTGCCTTTACTATTAACTACTATACTACGATCGATTTAATAGTACTCTATCCTCTCTACCCCTGTATACTCGATATCATACTATATAATACATTAGACTAATACATTATATCAATATAAAATTATATATAATTTATTATATATAATATATATAATATATATATATACAGATTAAATATTATATATAGTCTATATCATATATATCTATATATCGATATGATAATACTCAGCCTACTACATATCATATACTCTAACTATATAAATATATATATATATACATATAAATATCTATATATACTTATAAATTCTATCTCTATATATCATATATCTCCGATATAATATAGTCTGTATATATATACATCCAATATATATATACTATATCTCCATATATATATATTATACCTATACATTATATAAATGAATATATATATCTATGATCATATCATATGATATATTATACTTAATATTATATATTATATATTATAACTTATATATTATGAGATTATTCTTATATATATATATAATAATATATAGATTATATATACTATTATATATCTATAGATACAGATTACATCTATACATATATAACATATAAGAATATGATGTAATATTATATTATATATAAATATTATATAGTATATAATTATATATCTATAATTATATATATATCATATAGAGTAAAAATAGATACATATTTTATAACCTTTATCTAGGTACATATGTGTGTTGTGTGTGTGTGTGTGTGTGTGTGGGCCGAGGTGTGTGGGGTGTGGGGGGGGGGGGGGGGGGGGGGGGAATGGGTGTGGTGTGTGAGGGGGGTGTGGGGGAGGGTGTGTGGGGGGGAGGGGGTGGTATGTGGGGTGGGGGTGGTGGGGGGGGAGGGTGGTTGATGGGGGGCGGGCGGGGGGGGTGGGTGGGGGAAAAATTGGGGGGGGGGTGTGGGTGGGTGGGGTGTGTGTGGGTGTGTGTGTGGGGGGGGTGGTGGTGGGGGTGGGGGTGGTGGGTGGGGGGGGGGGTGGGGGGGAAAAACCGCACACAACTAGGTTTACCTGAAAATGAACTTACAGTTCCAAATACCCCTGGATTCAGTCTTAGGTCCAGGTGGATTCTGAAACTGTATGTAGTCTCAATTTTTAACCTTTAGCGACGTGGCATGTAACGCACTGCCATAGCATGGCATACTATCCTGGCGGGGCATTGTATGGACACTGCCATAGGTGTATGTATGGGACATAACGCCATGATTTTTTTTGTTACAATACAGCGAAAGATAGTATTTTTTCCGCCCACTGAAAGTGGTGATTAAGTATTTTTAACACTTTCCCTTTCCTTCGCATTTTCCTATACAAAACAAAAAACACAAAAACTTCAGAAAGCCACATCAGCTGCTTATTTTAATTCAGAACTATAGACCGAATAATGATGCATTATGGAGTCATATAACCAAAATACCACTCTCATTCTTGATTTATCAGGAAGTATGGCCAAGAGAGACTTTAGGAAAATAATGAAAACGGAAAATATACAACACCTATGTTTGTAGTATTTACAAGAACGGCAAGGGATGCTGGTATTTGGCATGAGTGGTGGTCGCACATGCTACGTGACGTATGACCCCGTCAGCGAAGCCTGGGCGCACTAGAATACTACCAGTCGGAAAAGGGTATATACATCTAGTTTTTTATATTGTGGGTCCTTCTACCTAGTGATCAACCAGAAGAGTGTTTAACCATGTATATACAAGACATTATATTCATTATTATATACAATATTAGATTTTATATAGACACATACATATGTATTGGCATTAGGCTGCGGTTGGCCGAGTGGTAGAGAGGGCAATACACTCTAAGACATGTCACGGACGCAATCGGAGTTTGAGGGTTGGGCCACCGGCGCGTACACATTGTTCCCTTGGGCATGGAACTTCACCTCAATTGGCTACCTAGTCCACGGGGTGGCCAGGCCAGCCCCAAGTCGAGTGCTGTCCCGAAGCCCGGATAATATAGAAGATGATTACCTAAAAGGTAACCATCGGCACTCTCGTGTGGAAAGGAACTGGGACCCTACCTCGTACTCACGGCCAAGATCTGACATAATGAAAACTACAAATTAGAAATCATGCCTGTGACCCACAGTGGCTCATCACATGACCACTTACTGTAAAAAAATATATATATATATATACATTATATATATATTATATATATCTATTATATATTATGATATTATATAGATTTAATATACGTGATAATATAAAAAAGAAAAGAGTGCAAAAAAAAAATCAACACACACACAGATACATTATACATTATACACACAACCACACACACACACCTTAACAACACACACCATCACACTACCACACCCCACACAACCACACTCTACTATCCACACAACACACACACATTAGTTATAAATATATAGTATATATATATATTAATATTCTCATATATATATTATAATATATGATAATATATAATTGTATACATTCTTACTTTTAAAAACGTTAGGTTCTGTCTGAGGTCACGGCCTAGTGGTCACTAGCATGATACTTTAATTGTAGTTTTTCATGTTGGTGATGCTCTTTGGAGTTAGTACGTGTGAGGTCCGTCCTGTTCCTTTCCACGGAAGAATGTGTTGCCGTGTTTACCTTTTTTTAGGTTACCATTCTCTGAAAGATATTTTTATTCCGGTGCTTCGGGACCAGCACTGACTTGGGCTAGCTTTTGTGCACCCAGTAATCTAAACGTGCGTAAAAAAAGCCTCAGAGGTTAAGTTATGGCCCACAGGGAACAACAGCGCCGGTCGGTGGTTCCCTGTTCCTTTATCATACATACATTATATATATAGAGAGAGAAAGAGAGAAAGGAGAAAGGAGAGAGGATAGAGCGAGAGTAGAGAGAGGAGAGGAGAGAGAGAGAGAGAGGAGAGAGAGAGAGAGAGAGAGAGAGAGAGCACGAGCCACATATTTAACACACACATATATAGAGAAGAGAAAAAGAGAGAGGAAGCACGGGACATGGTGCTGTAGACCTGATGTGACCCCACCTGAAACATGCTGAACTCCAGGTTGTTCGGGGGTCCTGTTTTGCACAGGTACCCCCCTCCATAGAACGAGCAAGCGACGAGGGATCATCAAGCCTCCCCGTCCCTCCCTACGAGGGAACTTTTTCCATTCGTGAAGCGTGGACGGGAAGACCTCACCATCCGGCAATACCACGCGGAGAGTACAGCATATGCATTGATCGTTGTGAAGCCTGTATCGCCTCAGGAACAGTGTCACTGCGTTTCAAAGTTTCGTTTCCCTGACCGCTTCCTGAGGGTGATGCTGTGGTGACCACCTTGCACTAGCTTTCCCGCGCCGGTAAGTCAGCTCTTGACGTTTGGCGATCTGACCCCTGCCAATCAAACGTGGAGCTCTTCCGGACCTGACATGTGTATCCGTTGCAGGCTGGGGTGCCATTTAAGAAGAAGTTAAGAAGCGTGAACCCAAAAGCAACACTCACTCCATTGGCTTAGCTCTCACCGTTGTTAAGACTCCACAAATAAAGAGCCAATTTTGACTGACCGTAGTGTTTATCTTACACCTACACTAGTGACCCCGGGTTCAGGTCACTCCAGGGTCACCTGTGAAGTTATTTTTTAGGTGCGTGGACCTGTGAGTGTGTTTGAGTGAGTGTGTGTGAGTGAGTGTGTGTGTGTGGTGTGTGTGTGTGTGTGTGTGTGTTGTGTGTGTGTGTTGTGTGTGTGGTGTGTGTGTGTTGTGTGTGGTGTGTGTGTGTGTGTGTGTGTGGAGCCAGAATTAGTGTGAATAAAATTAAAGTGAGTCGTGGCTCACATCCACTGAATTACCACGCGCAGATTCATGTTTATGTAACTAAATGTATTAACGAGCAAATGATATTTATACAAAATTCTTTTGATACCACATTTGATTTCAACATTGAATGAAGTCAATGTAAATTCTCTCACACTGACTTGGAACAAAGGTACCAATCGAAACAAATAACTTCCATTTTACTTTATACCTTTTTAACATTGAAGAGTAGCTCCATTAAGTAATTTATGCAACTCGCCTTGGGTTATATCTGCATCTTTCTGTGCACTATGATAAGGGGAGATCACTAATTCAATTAATTAATTTATACAATTTCTGTTACAAGCTCCTTCTAGCACCAATAGAATGTGTGAGCCAACTGAGCTTGTAATTGCATGGTTACCCTAATGTGTTTCAACAACAACAACCAAATGTTGGAAAAGGAGCTGTCTCTCATAGCCCCTTCCTCAGTGTGAATGACCGGAAGGAAACAGATAATAGGTTAGTTCGAGCAATGGCTTGCTATACATGATACTATAGAAATAAGTTATATGATGTTTGTGTTAAGAGATAAATTAATCGGTGAAATCAGTAAACAAACTGAAAGAGTAAGAATGAGTGATTTCTCTATGGTCAAATTCACAAAACTTGTACATGAAGAGAATGAAAGTACAAAGATTTCATGAAATAAGTGCAAAATCACAAGGAGGTTATTCTCTGTTTGAGAGGAAATCACAAACTCATTGGAAATTCCCTATAGTAGAACATAATACATCTCTAAAATAGAGAGGAATTTAATTACTTAACCCTCCCGACGGGTAGTAATTCATAGTGGCCCGGCCCTGCTACTGGGGGTTCATATCGCACCCTAGCATGTAACTTTAACCACTTATGCCAATACCAGCATCCCTTGCCTTTTCTTCATATACTAAGAACCTATGTTGTATTTTCAGGTATTATTCCTTTCTAAGGTCTTTATTTGCCATTTTCCTGATAAATCAGACTGTAAGATCTTTTTGTTGTTTATATAGACTCCATAGTTGTCATTATTCCAAAAACTTCTATAGTCTGAATAAAATAAGCAGTGGGTGTATCATGGGTTGAAATCGTATGGTTTTGTTTGTATTTTTCTTTTGCATTTTTTTTTTTCCCATTTATTTGTATAAGATAACTTTAGTTCTCAACGAGGTTTATATTATCACTTCTATATTAGATATAATTTTATGTTCAGTGTTTTTATAAATATTTTATTATTTTTTTTTTTTTGCCAAAATACATAATCTTTATTTTCACATTGTTTTACATCGTTTACATTTGTGAATACGATATACTATCTCTGGCCAATGTAGTTGATTAACAACGTAATTTTTTTTGACGCTAACCTCGGAAGCCCAAGAAGCTTTATGAATGCATATGTATATGAAAAATGAGAAAAAGTGATAAAACTCTTATCACATTTTTCAAGTGACAAAAATAAAAAAAAAAAAAAATATATTATATATATATATATATATATATATATATATCTATATATATATATATATATCAAAAATAAAAAATATATATATATCTCTATATATTATATATATACTTGACTTAGTTGTAAAAATCATGCATGGCCCTAATACACCCATGGCATGCACTTCTATTCTACAAGCAAAATCAACTGCGTGACTGTACATTAATATTTATACAGCGTTACACATCTATGGGAGGGAAGAGAAATGAGTGATCCTAATAATGTGTACTCACAGGGTTTTGAAGACATTGTATCATAATAAGTGCCTGTTGAGCACTGATTGGAAATGTAACTGCTCATGTTGCGAGCTGAAAGAGTACTATCGCCGCTTCCATCTCAGTTTGTAACCGGGTAATGGATGTCTTCCTATGGAGGGACTGGATGGGCAGTGACAGAAGATACATACAGCTTTGCTCCTTATTGTTGAATCGGTGATAGGTGAACTGGGACCGTGCTTGACTGGCAATTGTGGGCCCCACCAGTGGAGGGGCTGGAGAGGTCTATGACAGTACAGAGCAAGGGTGTTAACTCCTGGTACTTCTTCGAGCCAAAGCAGCTGGCTAATCCTAGAACGTGGCCATAGGAGAAAGCTGCGAACAGCTGATTCTTTCTCCAGAAGTGTGTCAATGGAGGTAACAGATGCTAGTCTCCACCCAGTGATTATTTCCACTGCCATATAGCATCACACTGCATTTATCAGTATAAGGAGGTTATCCTCATTAATTTATATACTGTTAAGTTTTCAATGCAATTTCCCCAAACCTTTCCATACCCTCCCTTGTGTTAAGGCCCAGAATTAAGGAGTTTTGAGGGAATCCTTTGATAACAAACTTGTTGCAATCGATATGGGAAGGTTATTGTTAAAACTTTAACCAAGGGCTCATATGTTTGTGTGGATGTTTTTATGGTTCCAGTTTCAAAAAGTAAATCAAATAGCTATAATCCACTGTAATGATACCAGCTCAACAGTAAATTAAATAAGCCATATGCATATCAACTCCTAAATAGACCAAAATGACATTTCATTACCTTATCTCACTACAATCAGTACTAGTAGAGGAATAAAGTTTGAAGAGTTATCAAACTTAACTTGTGTTGAATAAAATTTAGGAGAGTTGCAATGAATATGCAAATACTTGAATCAGTTTGTGGATAAACCATATAAAAACATAAAATGATTAGTCTAGTGTATCTATACTATCTAAGACTGAACATAAAAGAAAAAGTTTTTTGTGATAAACCTGCAAGATAACTTTGTGAAACATTAAATGTGATTGTGTTTAGTAAGAAGATGAAAGCTCGGTTTTGGGCAGAAGAATATATATCTCAGCACAACAGAAGTACTGATTCACTACTCCTTCACTATATGCTTCAATCATAAATTAAGAAAACAAGACTGTGTCATTGGTTCAGGCAGAGAGGGCTTACAAGGGTAGTGAATATGGGTTAATATCATGCTGGATGGAAACTTTCTAAACAGCACCAGATAATTGGAGAGAACACTATGTCCTCATCACAAAATTGCTGAGAAATATCTGCCATTTTTTGACAGGTCTGCCATTATCATGGCAGATAGGACTATACACCACTTTTCAGTGACTAGCTTAAAAGTGTCAAACTCTGTTACATATTTAACCTTGTGGTTCATTAATTAATCAAGTCAAACTCCATAAATCATAAGTGAAATAAGACAGAACAAGAAAAATCACAATACATAATCTTTAAATGCATTGCTTAACTAGCAAATTTCCTTTGCTATCTACCAGTTTTTTCATATTGTTTTGAAGTAATTTGTTTTCTGAGAATTTTAGTCCACTTAAGACTTTTTTAGTGCTTTCCACCCATGAGATTGAATTTACGGAAATATCATGCATTCCGGAGTGCTTGAAAGCTTGTTGACTAGATAAATCCCAATTCATCTCAGAGGGTGCGGTCCCATCAAGTTCAAACACCAACAAAATTCAGTCTTCAATGTGTAAGGATTGCAGACATTTATCTTCCCTTTCCAGCCATAGAGACTATAAAAACTGCTTGACCGCAGAATGTGATGCTCTGGTAAAATCTATCTCATGAGCTTGTCTCACATCAACACCGAGCACATTGTTATCCTTTTATTGAGTAAATATTAATTTCGTAAAAGCATCGGAAACTACAACACAAATGGTGTTAAACTTCAATGGGAATCGGTTAATTACCTTACAAGATTCTATCCACGCTAGTTAATCTGAAAATTAATTGCCTGTCCATCATGATAATAACAGTGCAGCATCATGGCAACATGTCATTGCTTAAAGTTTCAACAACATGCATACGATCCTTACACTCTAGTCTTTGTATTCTTCACTGAGTGTGTCCCATTCTTCTATACCGCGTCTATATTATTGTGCTCCATTGTCCCTGCATGAGCGAGGAAAACGCTGTGTGAGTTCACAGATCTGACTTTTTGCACTCGATCACTGCGCTGAATAAACACGGCAGGTGGGTCGTCCTGCCAAGGTAGAAACTACTTTCAAAATCTACTCGTTCTTACACGCCCCGTGGTCCTGTTTATAGAATATATAATATATATATGATATACATATATATATTATATATATATATATTATATATATATTGAACATTCTTGTTTACTTTTCTTTTTGTTATTAACTGATAAGAACACCATTTAAAATAAAGCACACATGAAAAATGAACCTCTCTACGCAACATGCGTACTAAAATATTTTCTTTGTTATGGAATCCTTTTCCAAAAACGCCACGCAACAATGCTTTTATCTCGTAAAATTTGACACACAGAACCTTCTCATTTTAAACCTTGTAAGTTTTAAATAAAATATTCAAAAATAAAAACCCTTAACAGATCCAGTAAGCATTACAAATAATTATTTTTTCGATTTGCGTTACTCTCTTCACTATTGCATTTTACGGAATTTATTAAATTCCCTTAATGATAGTTCCATTCTGGACCTAATTTTATATTCACATTTGTAACCTTCCAATGTTAGGATATTCCTCCCTTTGGAATTTACCACATGATCGCAGAATGAGTGGCTGGAATAAATGCCACGCCTTTTTCAATTTATAATTACCCATTTGTTTTGGCTATAGGTCCATTGTACTTACCATTTAATGATCGTGCGCACGTCTTATTCATTGCACTTTCCTCTGACAAACTAGATGTCCCGGCTAGAGCTTCGGTTAATTCTCAAATTGACATGCAACCCTTTTTCCTACTTACTATATTTGAAACAAATCCACAGCTGAATATAAGTCTTGTTTGGGGTTGGTTACAACAAGATGGAAGAAGGATTGCATTGGCTAAGGAGTTTACTTCTCATTTGCCAAAAACTGATTTGACTGATTGATTATGTAAAAATTATTTCTCGCGTTAACAGCTAAGGTCCATTAACTGGTTGATAAAATGGTTAAAATGTTAAACGTAAATATATATATATATATATATATATATATATCTATGTATATATATATATATAATATATATATGTATATATGTATAATCTTCAAAGTCTTAAAAGTATTGCATATATATTTGCACAAGCCTTCTCAATACATTTTTTCAGTTGTATGGGGGGAGACAAGCACATACTCTTTGGTCCAGAGTTTGCACATCCCTCCCACTACAATTCGACTTTAATGGCTCTTGCATCCCACACCATGTGCTTCATTTTTTAGCTATCACCGGCCCATGAGTCAGTCTTTGTGCCGATTAAGCGTGGTAAACAGCAACTTCTACTTGTCGATTATGCTAGACGCTGGTCACCTCCATTGTCAAGGTCCCCTCTAATCTCGCGTAGTTTGTTTCTTGAGGTAGCCTCCATTGCTCCCTCTTATTAATCGCGAAGATAACCTGTGATGCCGGGTTATAGTCTCTGATAATCAAATGAGGAACATCGTCAGTGTTACGTTCCGGCACCTAGTCAGTCTGTATAAAATTCGTAGGAACGGACTTTATAGAAGTGGACAGAATCGAATATTTCGGGCAGATGCACGCATATGGGTCTTATTCCCGCTTCAAAAGACTGTCGTGCTACACTTTTCAATGACACCCACCATAGTTATGGGCGGAGTCATATATAGAACTCATTGCACCTCGCTGATTGAGCTCCAAGCTGGTACTCAGATGCCACAGGCTATGAAACACAGGCACTGCTCTGAATAAACAACAGAGGTACCGAAGTCATTTCTGCCAGAATGCTCCTAGTTACCACTGTGCATGTGCAGATCATACAAACCATAGAACGTGAAGAGAGGTGTTTCATGCATTGCTGCGAGCCGTACCGCCACACTGGATACACCGTACGTTTGGAGAATTCTTGCATCACGCATTCCCTAATACAAACCCCCGAACACAGGCCGTCGTGCTGGTAAGGATTTGCCGAGGATCTTACCACGCTACAATGAGCGCTGCTGGGCATCCCACCGCCACTGTAAGCACGAGTGTCTACCAACAAAGTGAGACAGCCATAAAAGCTGACACAATAATTGTTGCGGCCCGTTGGCCATAGTGAAAGGCCCGGGCGAAGTCCTAGAACTTCGCAAATCTCAAGCAAGCAACGAAGCTGAGAGCTTACTTCGGGGTCCTGGCCACTTGACCTTCTCTTTGAGTGTGCAGGGCCTGAGCTCCCTCGTCTGGGTGATACATCCCTTTGGGTGGCTATTTCACTGGAGAGGTGAGGAAGAGGGTTTTCAAAGAATGATGCCTATCTTGAAGGTGAAAGGACATTCTCTCTGGTCTCTCCCCAGGGGTCACACCTACCACCATGTTTGCCATGTGTGGCAATCCCTGTGCTGGGAGAACGGAGTTTCTGGAGGTTGAGGCGATTTCGTGCATGAGTAACTGCCCTGGTACAGAACGGTCTAATTGGCTGCCGTAATATCCTCTCATCACTCCTTGTGGCTGTGTAGACATTGTTTCTAACGATCCCAGATTCCATCTGTCGGCTCCGAGTTGGGTTGGGTGTGAGAGGATCAAAGACTGCTCAATTCATGCACTGCTGAGACTGGAGTCCTGTAGTTGAGCTATGGCCGTGCATGAGTATGCCTGCGGCTAAGCAACACACTTCTTTATACCTTATTCCAGCATTTGGGTGGTCTGATCATGGCCTGGTCAGGTTCAGTGCTGGTCTCCTTTGGGTATGCGAGGGTCAATCAGTTCAATGTTCGCCGTTTGCTCTCATACTGGTCCCCGTGAGTGGATGGTAGCAACGGCCATTGGCTGTGTATAGCCTCTCACCTCTCCTGTGGCTGTTTAGGACATTAGTTCTAACATATAGCTTTCCCCTGTTGGACTCCGTGGTGGGTGGAGCGTGAGATGATGAAAGAACAGCTTACTATATGGCAAATATTCCCTGTCTGAACTCCCCGACAAAAAGAATAACGATGACAACCGTGCGCAAGGCCTCAGACTGCGGCTTCACTTAGAACCTACATGGCTTCTAGCAAGAGAAATTCCAAAGCAAGTTGACTCTGTCCAGACCTGCTTGCTAAAATGAACACAACATCAGCCAAAACAATGCCTGTCCATTGAGATTGTCCCCAGACTGGAATCTCGTACTGGCTCTCCAGGACAGCACCCAAATCAGGGAGACCTCTGAATTAGCTCTCAGACATCCTCCCTGACCCGATGGAGCACAAGCTGAACCAGCCGAATAGCTGACTGCCTCCCATGACTACAGCCCAGATTAATAAGCTCGAAGGGCGGTCTGAACACCCCAGCCAGTAGTGACAGATTCTGAGGGGAGTCCTAGACTCCCTCTAGGGTGTTTCTCACATTCAAGATTCTCTCTAACCTGAAGGCTTCGAACAGTACCTACCAAATGGTAAGAGTATGGAGCTTCTAGAAAATCGCCAGTTGGCATGCTGTATTGGCCATAGACCAGGTCATGATTATGTAATGCACCAAAGACCAAGCTACCCTGAATTTCCTGCAGGAAACCAAGGAAACTTAATGATGGAAGGAGAGTCAAGATGGTGCTACTTGGCTTTTTTTTCCCCCCCCCCTTCCCCCCCCCCCACTCCCTCATTTTCGTATGAATGGTGGATTCTAATCACATCACACCCACGCGTTCCATGGAGGCTTCCTGAATGTTGAAAGAGAAAGCCCAACAGGTGCCCTGTTACTTTGAAAGATCCCAATCACTACCCTTGTCTGGTAACTGGTGCAACTTCACCTAAGGAACTTATGTGACACTATGGTGCTTTAAAGTTTAGCCAAGGCCTATGTGGTATCTGTATGCAAGGCACATCAGATCAATGAGGTGTTTCATTAAGGCACCAAGCAAGGCCCAAGTGACACAAGAAGCCAATGGCCCAACTGTGCCAAGAGCAATCATGCCTGGAGCCTGGCTTGCTCTGCCAGGAGAGGGGTGGCCCTCAGGCGACAAGAGTTTGCTAAAAGTGACAGACTTTGGTCCTGCTCCTCCCCTCAGGCCCCATGTCTGGGACGAACAAACGGAAAAGAACGTCCGACCTACTATAGAATTGAGCCCCACCACAGCCCGACACCTGGATGTCTCCAATAAAAAGAGATTTTCCGCCTATTTCAAAGTGCAGAAAAAGAACCCACAGGAGATGAGAAAGATATGACTGCCAGAAACCAAGCTTAACCTTAACAACACCCAGGTAAATTCAGCAAAGAGAAAAGATACAACAGACTAAGCTTGAAGTGAGAAAAGCCAAACCTCACAAGTCGACTACCAAGGCTCTCCACCCCCAGTTGACCTATGGATAGCCTGACTAAACGCCCAATAAAACAGTGAATATCCCTCGACCAGCGAGAACTTCACAATGGAGTTTGTCAGATATAACAGAGAATCTGAATACACATAACGTTTCTGATGTAACTCACCATGAACAACATTCACATAATCTAGGCCATAGTACAGTGGAAACATCTATGGCTTTAATCAAAAGCCATCCT
The DNA here is from genome assembly GCF_015228065.2 of Penaeus monodon. Taxonomy (NCBI): domain Eukaryota; kingdom Metazoa; phylum Arthropoda; class Malacostraca; order Decapoda; family Penaeidae; genus Penaeus; species Penaeus monodon. The sequence continues at coordinate 23,976,375 of NC_051393.1, forward strand.
CCACACAAAAGGGCTATCAAGAACTTGACCATGTCTATGCCAGTAGGCATTGGATATAGAGGACTGGTTTTGCTTTCTCTAGAGTACATTCCCTTCATGAGATGCCCCAAGCACATTTTGGCAAAAGAGGATTGATCAATCTGGTCATAACCACAATCCTTGCTCTACAATGAGCCGATGCACTGCACTGTGCAGGAGGATGTGAATCTCTTCTTGCTGCTGAGATTCACTTTGCTGGCTCGCCCCTCCCCCCAGTTGTCAATTTGTACAGCACGCCGGGCTGTTAGAGCTTAGACTTCAGTCCATGTCCCTGTGTTTATTGCAGCACAAGACCAAGTGATCATAGGGGGACCCCCCCCCCCACCCCCCTTCACACTGCACACGCACCCCATCCTGGCTCCCTGTAGGGCATCCAGATGCAGCAGGTCCTCACATAGCCAACATGCCTTGAGACTTTCCCTTGACAGCCGAGAGCCCCGCATGTCAGAGACCTCACTTAGCCACTGCCGGCCTCCGCGATTTTCACGCCCCCCACCAGGAACTGCAAACCCGGTTGCCCCTGGCCAAAAAAACGTGTAAGGCCCGATCGTTGCGGCGGCCCCCCGGCTGTACCAATGCCTTTTCCTGCAAGCCCCCATAATTGTCGCTGCTTCTAGTGGACACCACTCTGGCCTCTCCCTCCTGTCCAGTCTCTTTATGGAGGAAGCCCCACCAACAGCCCGTCATCAGATTCGCCGCAAGCCAATGACACACCGATTCCCACATCACGACGCCACATATATCAATATCCTCATCACAGGCGTACATTGGGATGGAGCTTCGTGTGGCCGACGTTACTCCTCCCCTTGCTTGGAGCAGAATTCTTAGTCTACCTCCCAGTTCCTTTGTCATCTAAATGCTGGGCAGATTGTGTGATTATGTAGCTTCTCCTCGGTGCCACCCCAATTGCCGCTGCCCCAGATAACCTCGTCCCTTCAGGTGAGTGATGCCGTAGATGACTATGCACCTCTGCAACTCCTATCCTCCCCGTTTTCGCACAGTTAACCTCAGTCTCCAGCCAAGCAACAGATGAATCACCATATGCAGGACTCAGGCCATCCATGTTTTTTTTCTCCAAGTTTCGTCGTTTATCACCCCGACAGACTCTCCAGTGGCAAAGCAGACCCTTTTGTAGAGCTGGAGTGCCTAGTCCTTGGGCTCCCCTCCTGCTCCCTAGTGTGTATAAACGGGACGGTTCCCATTGTCCCTGTGGTCCTACAGATGCCTCAATCGGCTTATTGAACCAGTCCCTACCCCGCTGCCTAACATCGCCGATGTCGCCTATCCTTCCTCCATTGCGCCTTTTTTCCAAAGCCGATCTACTGAAGGGGTACATCCCAGAAGGAACTCCCTAAACTGCTGTCTCACTCACGCCTTTGTATTTTCACTTTCCACTACAGCTTGTTTTGGTCAATCAGAAACGCAGAGCCACTATTTCAGCAGATGATTGTAATGGACATCTTGGGCGATTTATCCTTTCGCTTCTGCTCATCGTACGATATCCATAATCTTCTCCTCCTTCACCGGAACTCTGCAACCATCTCTACAGTTTTTAGACAGCCTGCAGCAGAGTGGCTGTAGTGCGATACGACAAATGTGTTTTTTGGCATCCAGAGATGTGGACTTCACTGGGACACCACCAATGCTCCCACAGTTCCTCCCTCCTAGACAAACAGTCGGTGGCAGCAAGCATTCCCCTCACCATCCTTGTCAAGACCCTCAAGAGATCGTTTGAATGGTGAACATACTTCACCACTTCCTGCCTGGCATTGCATCCATCATGGAACCCTTGACACTGCACTTACATGGAAACCCAAGGACCTTGATGTGGGGCTCATTCCCCTCAAGCCATGATACATTCATAAGGCAAGGAAGCTCCTGCTGCATCAGCCCTCCTTGTTTTTCCACCCCAGGTAGCCTCTTTCTCCTCACCACAGACGCCAGCAACATCGTGCTATCCATAAGGAGTTGTCCCTAGCAGTGGTTGAATGACTGCCCTGCCCTTTGGGTTCTTCAGCCGCTATCTGACTAAGGGCCGAAAAGAACACTTGCCGTTACCAGCTATCTGTCATTTCTTCCTGATCAACAGATCACATGCCCCTTGGTTCACGCCTCACAGACAAGCTGATGCTATTCCCTCACAGTGTCCCCGTATCTTTCTTGCCATCGCTGAGTTCAACTGCTTCCTATTCAACACCTGCCGGCAGGAAGAAGTTCTGTACTTGACGCCCTCTCCAGAGTTTCATTGTTGACAAGTTCATTTCGAGCTTGGACTACAACCATCTCGCTAACGAGCAGCAACAGCTGGACCCTGAGACGTCAGTCCTGCAGTACATCCATTACTTCCCTCAAGTGAAGGACGTCCCTTGAACAAAGCAGGTACCCAAATCCTCTGCAACATCAAGCACCGGTCGCTGCCGCCCATGGATTCAGCCTCCTCCCGTCGTAACCTTTCAGCCTCATCCACAGCCTGTCCCATCCCCTCCTTGATGACGACAGCACGCTTCCTGAAGCAGAAATTCGTGTGCACAACATCTCCAGGAGACGCAAAGACTGGATTCGTCCTGCACCATCTGTCAAACCCCCAAAATTCAGAAACACACCGCATACGGTCCTGTATCCTCTACCAGCCGCATAGGCGTTTTGCCACATCCGCGGTCACATATTGGTCCCCCTACTGCCATCAGAAGGACAATTGCTACCTCTTTACCATAGTAGACCGTTCACTAGATGGCATTGAGCTATCCTAGTCTACCGCCATTCTGCGCTCTTCACCGCCACTCTGCTTTCGAGATCCGCATCCCTGCCACCCTGACGTTCGACCGAAACATCCTCTTTATCATTTCCGCAGCTTTGGATGTCCCTGGGCAGCTATTAGGCCCCTCTATCCATTCACACCACGGCCTACCACCCGGAAGCTATGACATGTGGAGTGTTTTCCACAGAACCCTGAAGCTGCCCTGATATCTCGATGTAGCAACTCAGATGTGGTTTCGAACTTCCTGGGGTCCTTCGCGAACTTCGAACGACTCCAAAGGAAGAGGCTCGATGGCTGCCCCATCAGAGATGGTTTTCGGCTACCTCCTCTTGGTCCCAGGCGGAATTCTTCCCCCAATGCTCCATCCAGCGATGACTCACCAGACTACTACGCATCGTCGGAATTTCGTCCGTGCCCCCTGCAAACAGACATACAGGCCACACGAACACTGTCCCCCGTCACCCAAAGATCTGAGTACAATGAAGTATGTTTTTCCTCCACACCACGCCTGCATGCCTCCCCTCACTCCTCCCTATACCTATAGTCATTGCGAGGAAGTAAGAAAGGATTTTCTTGCTGCGGATTAAAGGCGCCAACGATTGGACCTCTGATAGATCGCCTAAAGCCAGCGTATCTTTAGGACGATGACCCACCTCCAGTACGGTCTCCAGGCGGGGGCCGCCCCCTCTCACATGCCATGGGCATCTTTGCTGATGGGGGAGTATAATAACCACTTGGTCGCTAGTCCTGCTGCGACCCAGCAGTAACAAGCGATGATCACGCGAGTGGGTGGCCGCACGCCATTTGCCAGCCGAGCTCACACGCTGTGGTCCATGCCAACAGAACGGTTGCTCGTCATTTGCCGAGACGTGTCCGACGCCCCTTTTATCGACAGCGGGGGGGGGGGGCGCCTCGTGATTAGTTTATTCCTTGTTCTGTGATCTTCACCTCTGTGTATGTATAATGCCTACCTTTGTAAACTAAACACTTGCGGAATTGTTACCACTTGCTCTTTACTTATCCTTTTCAGCTCTGAGGAAACTCTACCGTTTAGCCGACGGCTACAGCTTGATTAACACACCTTCTATTTTGTTGATTGGGTACACTCTGGTTTACCCAGTGGCTAAGGTTGTATAATCATGCCATTCAGGGGCTGCACCATACCAAGCTCATGCTATTGATTAGTGAGTTTGGGGACCCAGAAGAGCCATATTTACCCACTTATTTTACCCACCAAAAATGTATATCTTAAAATGGATTCTTACTTAAACAAACAGCACAATAGGGGACCAATGAACGAAAAGATAAATTTCCCTTTAAACATGAACACACATACTGCGGTTATAAGCATTTAATATCCTAACGAAAAACTGAATTTTTCCAGTTGCTCTTCATATGACACACACACACACACAACACCACACACATACACACACACACAAAAACGGAAAGTCACCCAGCTCAGGAAAATGCTTATTCTAATTTCAACCAGGCTTTTTTTGAAAAAAAAAAAAGAGCAAGGCAGAACTGCAGTGGCAAACCATAAGATATTGTATCTCTAGCATTTGTGAACATAAAAGAATAAGTGTTTAGCAGATGATTTATAAAGATACACGGGCAAATCGGAATACTCGGATCTATGTGAGTTGCCAATTTAATTAATTTCTTTTCTGAGACTGGATACCCTATAGCTAGGTACGCATAATTATGCACACATACATGTCTATATATCTACTGTATATTTATATGTTTATTTTACATTAAATTATAAATATAGAGTATATGTTATGTATATATATATATATATATATATATATAATATATATATAATATATTTATGATATATATATATCTATATATATATTATATTATTATATATATACTATAATTATATTATATATATATATATATATATAATGGTGTGTGTGTGTGTGTGTGTGTGTGTGTTGTGTGTGGTTTGTGTGTGTTGTATGATATGGTTTTGTGCGCATATATAAATGCACACAAACACACACACACACACATTTAACGCCTCAGAACCTATACATGCTGACAGGGGTAGTTATAGTTGTTATGGAACGGCTTGACTCTTTATTGATGAAGTACAGACAATGTGTGAAACACAAAGACGAGACGATGCCCTATGGTAAACGCTGCGCGCGTCCGGCCAGCCAGCCCTTATGGACGAAGGCTGGACAGACCCTCATCACGTCGGGCGCTGGGCACGACTGAGTACCCTGGGTCATCCTCGTGCACAAGCATTGGACCTCTACTACCGGACACGATTGCGTGGAGGAACAAGGGAAGCTGCCGGAAGATATGAGGTGAGCGAGGTGAGGTCACCGGTTCCGTCTGTTAATGACCTTCCATAAACAAACCCACACACACACACGACACAACACACACAACACACACACACACACACACACACACACAACACACCCCACACACACACACACCCGCACACGCACACACACACACATACACGCACAACACCACACACACACACACACACACACACACACCACTACGACACACGACACACACACACACATATATATATATATATATATATATATATATATATATATATATATATATATTCAGTCTATCTTCTGATCTGTCCTATCTATCTTATCTATCTATCTATCTATCCTATCTATCTATCCTATCTATCTATCGATCTACTATCTGTTGTGTTTCCCGAAGCGTCGTGGGCTTTACTTATTTTTTATCTAATATTTAACATTCCACAAATTAAATGGTAAACTGCCACCACTGACCTTGAGGAGTGTCAGGTCCCCAATACTTGGGATTTTGAATTTTTTTCAAGGAAAGAAAGAGGCACACGAAGATTATTTATTGACTTTTTAATATTGGGGATGCCGTACATACTGTTTCGAGTAACTCACGCGGGTAAACGGTCAGATCACCTAGTGTGGGGTCTGCTCGAGATTGACGACTTTTCGTCACACATTTTTGCCGCTCCAGCTGGCTCTCATGTCTTTCTCTTCTTTTCATTGGTTTCTTTTTCCATACACCATTTCCTTAATTGGTTGATTTCTTGTCCAATGACCATATTTCACTATGTTAATACACGGACGCCTACACTACAACAGTACTCTTGTTGTCCCACGTTTTCACGGTCTGAGATCCTGAGCCAGGTCAAAAAAGCTATAACTCCGTGTCCACTTCGACCGATAGTCATTGGGGTGCGAAACGCACATACAACAAAGGTTAGGGTTCTACTCGCCATTGGTGTACATCTGGGTAAACTCTCTTGGGTTACTTCACTTGTTTCAATATTTTTCACTTGTTAAGGATTCCCCCTCCCGATTCGTCACACTACACACATATATATGTAATATTACATATATATATATATATATATATATATCTATCATATATAATATCTACATTTTTATAAATATATATATATATTTTATATTAGTCTTATGTGTGTGTGTGTGCATGTATATCTATGATATACTATAATATATATTATATATATATATTAATATATATATATATATATAATATATATATGTATATAATATATATATATAATTGATATATATTTATATTATAATATATATATATTATTATGTGTGTGTGTGGTGTGGTGTAGTGTGTGGTGGTGTGTGTGGTGTGTGGTGTGTGTGTGTGTGTGTGTATATGTTGTATGTGGTGTGTGTGTGTATGTAAACGTAAATGTAGTACTCAAAATTCAGTAAAACATTTTTTTCTCTTTCCTATTTCATTTTCTGTTCTAGAAAGTGTACACTGTTGTTAAAGTCCTTCCTTTGACATTCTGAGCTTGTAGATTGTATCATAGAAGTACAAGAATATTTTGAAGATAGTATGCCCATTAAAGCCAATGGCCACATCAGATGATTCGGACCTTTGAAATTCTTGCCTCGTTACAATTTTTATCAAACGGAGTAGAACACTCATTTGATTGAGCTGTTTAAGGTATATAAAACATGTTATGCACCTTAAAATGTGATTTTATAATTGCGAACATATAAGATTCGTAATTAATAATTTATAAATCGCTATCACATCCACACAGGGTATTGTTTCAGTTTTGGCTGGCCGGATCATCTCTTTCCAATTATATATATATATGATATTATATTATTATATATAATATATATATATATACATATACTGAATCTATTATATGCCATATATATATATATATATATATATATATAGATATATATATATATATAATATATATATATATATATATATGGTATATATGTATATATGTATTAATATATATATATATATATCTAGCTATAATATACTATATATATCTGATATATCTATATTAATACAACACACACACCACATACACCCACACACACACACACAACCACACCCACACACACAAACACACATACATACACCATATACAGACAACACATATACATAAACCACTATAAGATGTGGATAATTCTATTTCTGTTACAGGATGTGGATAATTCTACTTTCTATTACCATGGATACCACGTGGATTGTTTTCCACGTGATCCAAATGTCCCAACCTAAAGAACCACCCGCTCGCGAGGGCGAGTTTCCACATTTGATCATCTGACCTCGTTTGACCGGAGTTTTTTCGTGTCAAGCGACCGAGCCGCGGTAGGTCAGGCTCCGCCCGCTCTCCGGCAGCTGACCGTGACCTCCACCTAGCTAGCTTTTGACCCGTTTAGACAAGTCCGTAGCGTCGCGTAGCGTGTGTTCACCCCTTACGTGTGTTTTGAGTCCCTGTCTCCACTGTAACTATGAGACGCCAAGTCCCGTTACATCTGGTGGCAGGGTGCGCTGCGTCCGTCCGGCTCGCAGCATGAACGCAATCGCCGAAGAAAATTCCGCTCGACGCTTCAAGACATAAGCTAGAAAAAACACGTTAAGTACATACGTTTGGGCCCACTGTTCTTATTTCTTTTCCCTTCTTCTCCCATACATTTGTTCGAGCCTTGTTTTTTGTTGGCGTTAATAGGTGCTACAGGACAGCCAATGGCACGTTCTTCCACTATTCCTTCCACCTCAGATCGCTTTCCGTGCGATAGAGTAATGTGATCAAATAAACATGAAATCGTTCGTTATTTATAACTTATTATTTTCTCTCGTTTTTAGAATTTTATTTGTGTCATCTGCAACGAATTTTACTTGCGTTCGTGATTTTATCCATTATCGCGAATATCATTTCATATTAATCTCGTTCCTAACGCCTCCGCGCCCCGACCTTGACCTTCCCTTTTTCTTTCTTTTGCGGTCTACGTTGGGAATTAGAAAAAGGTTATTTCCCTGTGTTGACCTGACCTCACTTCTCTTTTCCCGTGTGGCGGCGTGGTAAGGTCAGGATGACCAACTTGGGTCCTCTAATTTGTGAATCAAACGATATCATTGTTAAATTGCTTTTTGGTGACAACGTTTTCTATCGCGCTAAGCGAAGCAGGTACAACTTGGTATTATTTGGATATAGCGTAGGAATCTTCCCCCATATCATAGTACAGGATTCCCCGATATTGCCCCGGGTTTGCGTAACGCCTAATAGTCTGCGCTCCGTCGTTCGAGAGTAAGGTCAATAACCGAATATTATAATTTCGATTTCGTTCGCGCCTTTTGAGTCGTGTGGACCCGCGGTTTACCTCCGTTATAATGTAGACTGGGTTTTTAAGCTAGAAATCATTATTCGCTTATTAATCACACCACTATTCTCACCCCTTTGACGTCGCGGGGCATGTGTTTTTTAGGGTACCCCCCAAGCGTTTTGTGTGATTCGGAAAATTTTATAATATCCTTCGGAATTTTGTGCGAGCGCCCATTACAGATACCCCAGAAGATAGCAGTATATTATAATTCCTTTCGAGTCGCTTCAGTCAGGTACGGCATTCCTTTTGGGTATAGGCCCCCCGTTTTGGTTTTAATTGAAGTCTGAGTGCAAAGCTAGACATGTACCTCGGCAGTTCAGATTTCTGACCCCGAAAGATTTGCTTGATAAAAAAATTGGCGAATATTTTTTTTCATGGCACCATTCAGTTCATGCGTACATTCTGTTCGCCTATCATTATATGTTGAAATTCAATGTGGTATTTGAAATAATCTTAATAGCTTCATTGCTATTTTATTTCATTTTTGTTATAGTGACCGTTAATATTCGTGTTTATGATTCATTCTCTGTGTGATTTCACTCGCTTTCCCTCTCATTAACGCTAGCTGTCACTCACACACGCATGACACACACACCTTCCCCTCACTCCACACGTCAGGACAAAAGACACTGACCCTTTTTCATTAATAAGGCTGGTTGCTGTCTAGTGCCGGCGTAAAGATTTATTTATTGTATCTCTTTAGCCCCGCAATTTTGTCCGTCGTTACGAGTGGTTTCGTACATAAGTCAAGTTATCATCTATTTCTATCTGTGTGACGACTATGGTTCAAATAGATCTTCGCGAAATCGCCGATGTCGTTCCCTATCTATTCTCATATCTATCTAGATGGTTGTGGCATTTCCAATAGGTCTATGCGACCGCTACTTACATCTCCCTCTTTCTATTTTCTTCTTTTACCTTTGTGAAAATAAAACCACAATGACCGAACAAAAGACGAAATATTAAAAACAACATTAAAAAACGTAAAATTGGTTATGAACTAACCGCTATGGTAATTCCACACCCCATCTTCTCTGTGCCTTTCTTTTTCTCTTACTTGGCCTTACTTGTATGATCTGGCCTCCCCCGACTTTTTTATTGCAGTCGGACCGACACGGCACCGAGGATGACCCTTAGGATGCTGTGAGAAGGCTCCATCAAGATCGCCATCAGGCACAACGGACCAAGATTTTCGTCAGAAAAAGTCCAGTCGCCCCAGAATGCTTGGCAGTAGCGACGCCTGCGGACGCCTGCTAGAATCGTTCACTCCAGGGTCGTAGCGCAGGTATAAGCGGCCCCGATCATGCCGCCCCTGCCCGACCGCCCGGTAGGATTCCTGACGAAGTTACGAGTGACGTGTGGACGCGAGAATGACCTGGACGAGATCTGGTGAGGAAGTGTGGAGACGAGGACGCGCCGAGTTCGGCCTGGGCGCAGGACTACTATGGAGGTCCAAGACGAATCTGAAAGTCACAGGAGGACCTGTGCGAGCTTCGTAGGACGTGTGTGATATCGAGGACGAGCAGATTTAGCCCAGGGACCCAGGAGTTGAGGACCACATGACAGCAGCCACGGTTGAACCAGGAACGACGCTGCGGAACGAGACGACTGCCAAGTTAGGTCACCCTTGAAGGCGCCTCGAGGGCGAGGCGCTAGTAGGTGGTCCGCGCAATATAGATGTGGATAATTCTATTTCTGTTAGGGATGTGGATAATTCCTATTATCTTGTACCGTGGACCACGTGGCTGTTTTACCACGTGATCCAAATGTCCAACATAAGAACCACCCGCTCAGCGATGGCGGAGGTCACATGTTGATATCTTGGCCTCGTTTGCCGGGAGTTCGTGCTAAGCTACCACCGCACTAAGGTCAGCTCCGCCCTCTCTCCGGCAGCTGACGCGTGAGCCTTCCGCGCGCCCATTATAACTAGACATGTCTTGTGGTGTTTTTATACTGCGGTGTATCAACTGTCAGAAATAAAGGTCTAGTAGCCGTTAACAAGTTTAAAACTAACTACCCTCTGTTCACCATTTGTACGAAGGATGATTAGCCTTTTACCACACACATATACAATACACACACACGCACACGCCACACACCACACACACACACACACAAGAACGCACACACACACAACACACATACACACACACTTACCTCACACACAACACACACATATCTATATACACAATACGACACATAACATACTACATACATAAACACACATGCACACACACACACACACACATCACCCACACACACAAACACACACACATATATATATTATATATATATATATCTATCTATATATATATATATATATATATATATAACACATACACACTATACTACACACATATACAGACACACACATGCACTGCCACACACACACACACACACACACACACACACACACACACACACATACACACACCACTACACACAACACAACACCATACACACACACACACACACACACACACACACACACACACACACACACACACAACACACACACACTCGCCACACACAACACACCCCACACACACACACACACACACACATAGGGACATATATAAATGTGTATAAAAAATTTAATATATATATATAATATATATATATATATATATATATAAAAATATATAATATATTTTAATAATATATAATATATAATATAAAAATATATAATATATAAATATAATAATATATATATATATAAAATATATATATAAAATTATATATTTATATATTTATATATTTAATGTATATATATATAGATGTATATATAATATAATATATTATATTATATATTATATATAATTATATTAATTATATTAATTGTATTATATATAGATATATATATAATAGTATATTATATATTGTATATTTTTATATATGTAATGTATTTATATATATTATATGTATATTATTTTTGTTTATAATATGTATATATATATATTATTATATTATATATTATGTATATATTAGTATAAAATTTATTATAATAGATATATATATGTATAATTATTGGTTATATTATAATTATATATTATGTATATATATATATATTGTAATATATTATATATATATATATTAATTTTTAATATTATAATATATATATATATATAATATTATATATATATATATATATATATATTAAAATATATATATTATATATATATATAATACTATAATATATATAAAATATTATTTTATACTATATATATATATATTATATCAAATATATATAATATATACATATTATTATATATATATAATAACAAATAATAACAATATATATACAATAAAATTATCATATATATATATATATAATATATAACTATATATATAAATATATATATATATATATATAACATATATAATATAATATACAAATATAAATATATACATATCATATATATATATCAATATATATATATAGTATACATACATATATATATATACATATACATATATTATATATATATATGACATATATATATATACATATCATATATATATATATATATACTATACATATATATATATATACATATATATATCTATATATATATTAAAAATATATAGATATATATATATATATTATATCTATATAGTATCATATATATTATATATATATATATATATATTATATATAATATTATATATATATATATCATATATATATATATATCATATCATTATATATATATAATATATATTTATAATATATATCATATATATATTTATATATTATAATTATATATATATATTATATATATAATATATACTATATATATATCTATATATATATATATACATATTTTATACACATTATATATATGTACATATGTGTGTGTGTGTGTGTGTGTGTGTGTGTGTGTGTGTGTGCGAGTGTGTGTGTGTGTGTGTGTGTGTATGTGTGTGTGTGTGTATGTGTGTGTGTGTGTATGTGTGTGTGTGTGTGTGTATGTGTGTGTGTATGTGTGTGTGTGTGTGTGTGTGTGTGTGTATGTGTGTGTGTGTGTGTGTGTGTGTGTGTGTGTGTGTGTGTGTGTGTGTGTGTGTGTGTGTGTGTGTGTGTGTGTGGTAGAAAAACCCACAAAAACTAGGTTTACTGAAAATGAGACTACAGTTCCAAAATACCCCTGGATTCAATCTTTATGTCCAGGTGGATTTTGAAACTGTATGTAGTCTCATTTTTAACCTTTAGCCGACGGGTGGCATGTACGCACATGCCATAGCATGGCATGACTATCTGGC
>NC_051393.1:23994197-23999197 GCF_015228065.2 Penaeus monodon
TTTTCAATGTTAATCTCCATTTTGGGTTCATATTAGGGATTGATGTGTGTTCGGTGCTACACTCTGATTAAAAATACTTAAGGAGTTGGGACGCCAACCTAGGAGTGAAATTGCCTTGGTAAGTCATTTTTGAGTATATCTGGTGTGGCTTTCACGTGCATCACCCCCGTTGTGATCAAATTGGTGATGTACGCATCTATGAAATTTCCCATGACTGAATTCCTGTAGACCTCCCTAATGAGTGCGATTTGCTCAATAAATAAATATCATACCATCATAGAGCTTTCGCTCGGTCCCAGTCAAATGAACAAATGATATTTACATCTTAAGTTCTGGTTCTGACCAAGGCTGAATGCTTGAAACGTTCTTGGGCTCGGGTCTCCTTAACAGCACATTGCTGGTTACTCTATCTCGCAACCCCTGAAAGGCTGTAAGAAGGCTAGATGAATCGGAGTATATTAAGCTGATACTATAGAACAGACCATAACATTGCTATACCTGGGTTCCCACTTCCAGCAGGTGGATGCTCAAACTGAAGGGAAGAATTTTATGACGCAGACGCTCGGCCTACGCTATCTCCCTTTTCACATTTACACACTTCCACATCCAACATTCAGCTCATACATCCTGTACTTTCCTTCCTCCCTTCTTTCATACAATATTCACACCCCCATACACAACACACACGGTTCCCGAACCTACTAATCGGGTGGTGGCAGCGTGCCGTAGGCCTGGAACCTTACATCTGTTCACTGCAGACGAATCTTTTCCCAAATAAAATTTATATTCTCGGTTGAGCCCGAACTCAACCAGACATATTGAAGTCTACTGGGTCTACGCCCCGCTACATATATGTGTGTGTGTGTGTGTGTGTGTGTGTGTGTGTGTGTGTGTGTGTGTGTGTGTGTGTGTGTGTGTGTGTGTGTGTGTGTGTATATGTATATATGCATATATATGTATATACATATGTATATACACATATACACATATGTGTGTATATATGCATACACATATGTATATACCTACGTATATATATATATATATATATATATATATATATATATATATATATATATATATATATATATATATGCGTGTGTGTGTGTGTGCGTGTGTGTGTTTTTATATTGCGGTGTGTGTGTGGCGGTGTGTGTGTGTGCGTGTTGTGTGTGTGCGTGTGTGTGGTGTGTGCGTTGTGTGTGTGTGCGTGTGTGTGTGTGTGTGTGTGTGTGTGGTGTGTGTGTGTTCGTGTGTGTGTTGTGTGTGGTGTTAACACTGTTCATATACATAAACATAAATGTATATATACATATTATAACAATATACACATGTACATATATATATATATTTTATATTTATACATTATAATATATAATATAATAATATATTATATATTGCTAAGAAAAAATCATGGAAGCTCATGATCGTCAAGGCCACGGTGGCCGAATGGTTAGAGCGTCGGACTCAAGACTGTCACGACGGCAATCTGAATTCGAGGGTTCGAGTCACCGACCGCCGCGTTGTTCCCTTGGGCAAAGAACTTCACCTGGATTGCATACCTAGCCACTGGGTAGCCAAGCCAGCCCAAGTCAAGTGCTGGTCCCAAACCCGGATAAATAGAGAGAATGATTACCTAAAAGGTACCACCGGCACTCTCCGTGGAAAGGAACTGGGGACCCTACCACGTACTCACTCCAGAGCATCACAACATGAAAACTACATTTAAGTATCTTGCTGTGACCACGGCGGCTCTGACATGAATCTCCCGTTCAAAGAGGAGATACACACACACACACACACACACACACACACACACACACACACACAATATATATATATATAATATATATATATATATATATATATATATATATATATATATATAATATATATATATATATATTATATATATTATTATATATATTATATATATATATATAATATATATTATATATATTGTGGTGTGTGTGTGTGTTGTGTGTGTGTGTGTGTGTGTGGTGTGTATCTCTTCTTTTAACGTAGATTCATGTCTGAGCGCCGTGTCACAGCATGATACTTAATATTGTATTTTTCATGTTGTGATGCTCTGGAGTGAGTACGTGGTAGGGTCCCCAGTTCCTTTCCACGGAGAGTGCCGGTGGTACCTTTTAGGTAATCATTCTCTCTATTTATCCGGGTTTGGGACCAGCACTTGACTTGGGCTGGCTTGGCTACCCAGTGGCTAGGTATGCAATCCAGGTGAAGTTCTTTGCCCAAGGGAACAACGCGGCGGTCGGTGACTCGAACCCTCGAATTCAGATTGCCGTCGTGACAGTCTTGAGTCCGACGCTCTAACCATTCGGCCACCGTGGCCTTGACGATCATGAGCTTCCATGATTTTTTCTTAGCAATATATATATATATATATATATATATATATATATATATATGTATATATATATAAATATATATATATATGTACATGTGTATATATGTTTATATATATGTATATATACATTTATGTTTATGTATATGAACATGTGTTTACACACACACACACACACACACACACACACACACACACACACACACACACACACACACACACACGCACACACACACACGCACACACACACACACGCACACACACACACACGCACACACACACACACGCACACACACACACACGCACACACACACACACGCATATATATATATATACACACACACGCACACACACACACACCATATATATATATATCTATATATTATAATATATATATATATATATATACTATATATATATATAATATACGTAGGTATATACATATGTGTATGCATATATACACACATATGTGTATATGTGTATAACATATGTATATACATATATATGCATATATACATATACACACACACACACACACACACACACACACACACCACACACACACACACACACACACACACACACACACACACCCCACATATATGTAGCGGGGCGTAGACCCAGTAGACTTCAATATGTCTGTTGAGTTCGGGCTCACCGAGAATATAAATTTTATTTGGGAAAGATTCGTCTGCAGTGAACAGATGTAAGGTTCCAGGCCTACGGCACGCTGCCACCACCCGATTAGTAGGTTCGGGAACCGTGTGTGTTGTGTATGGGGGTGTGAATATTGTATGAAAGAAGGGAGGAAGGAAAGTACAGGATGTATGAGCTGAATGTTGGATGTGGAAGTGTGTAAATGTGAAAAGGGAGATAGCGTAGGCCGAGCGTCTGCGTCATAAAATTCTTCCCTTCAGTTTGAGCATCCACCTGCTGGAAGTGGGAACCCAGGTATAGCAATGTTATGGTCTGTTCTATAGTATCAGCTTAATATACTCCGATTCATCTAGCCTTCTTACAGCCTTTCAGGGGTTGCGAGATAGAGTAACCAGCAATGTGCTGTTAAGGAGACCCAGCCCAAGAACGTTTCAAGCATTCAGCCTTGGTCAGAACCAGAACTTAAGATGTAAATATCATTTGTTCATTTGACTGGGACCGAGCGAAAGCTCTATGATGGTATGATATTTATTTATTGAGCAAATCGCACTCATTAGGGAGGTCTACAGGAATTCAGTCATGGGAAATTTCATAGATGCGTACATCACCAATTTGATCACAACGGGGGTGATGCACGTGAAAGCCACACCAGATATACTCAAAAATGACTTACCAAGGCAATTTCACTCCTAGGTTGGCGTCCCAACTCCTTAAGTATTTTTAATCAGAGTGTAGCACGAACACACATCAATCCCTAATATGAACCCAAAATGGAGATTAACATTGAAAAAACAAAAAAACAAAAGCAAAACAAACTAGTGCTGATAAACTCTGCATAAAAACAATTGTGTAAACAATAAAATAAATGTTTAGAAATATCATGTAAGAAACATATTTTAGAGTCGAAGGCCAAATAGAAGAAAACGCCAAAGGAGACCACAAGATCACGGACTGCCTGACACCCACAAGGTCGGGCAGGTATCAAGACAACAAATCAAGACACAGTAAAATTAAGTAAAAAGTAAAATGGCCCTGAAATTATTATGGGCGAGATTAATGAAATAAACCTTCCTCCCAGGAGGTACGGATCCTCGAGCTGAGGGAAGGAAACTAAGTATTGACTTAGTTTCAAAACACTGAATGGCACACTGGAGGTACGGATCCTCAAGCAGTGTTCCTTCAATGTGACGTGGTCCGTTTGTACTCTTGACACTTTGAGTTCACAAAGTGCTGCTTTGGGACAGAGAAAGAGTGCACCCCACAGATGATGATGTGGCGTGTCACACGCCAAATTCCAAAAGAGACCAGGTGTCTCCTACACACAACCACTAAATACTTAGCTTTGCGGAGACAAACTCGGCAAATCCTGGCGCGAAACGAGGTAAATCCACAAAGAAGTAATCCAAAGCGAGCACACGAAACACCGAGAACACACAGTACACACGAAGTCAGGACCGAACTGTCCCTTCCCTCACAAAACGAGGGTATTTATACCCGAAAAGACCCTCAGCCATGCCCCAGGCATGGCGCGAAAAGAAGAAGATATGCAAAATAAGTGTTGGACTACCACCCGATAGTCGGCAGTCCAAACAAGCCAAAGACCCAAACAACCGTGAAAAGAGAGGGAGAGAAAAAACACTATCTAACGACCATTACTCCCTTCAGGGGCTATTGTGACACTTTGGAAGGAAAGGATACCTAGAAAAACTGGTAATGTACAATTTACGCGAAAACTGTACATTTCGGGCTGTAACTATCTACGGTATGGGACTTGGGAAATAAATAATTTTTTTATTTTTCTCGGAGACTTCAACACCATCCAAGTAACGAGACTTGGTTTAAAATTCGTTCGTTGGTTATTTTTATAACCATGTTCATATTATTTTTTAACACCGTCTTTGGCGGCTCGTATTTCATTGGCCACGGCTTATGTCACACTCGAGTCCAGTGAGCGAGGCGCAAAATGGCGGGTGAAGCA
>NC_051393.1:24006697-24009197 GCF_015228065.2 Penaeus monodon
TAGATACATACATACATACATACATATATACATACATATACATATATATATATATATATATATATATATATATATATATATATATATATATATATATATAGGTTGGTATATATATAGTATTCCAATCGTCCAGTAATGCACCAATATATATTAAGCCAGACAGTGAGCAGCATCTACACTCACCCCTTCTCTCCTTTCTCCGTTATCTTTCCTCCTCCCTCCCCTTCCCACCCTCTCACCCGCCATCCCTTCCCCTTCACCCCCCCCCCACCTTCGTAATGCTGATGGCGCCGATGTTCTGCGAGCAAGAGGAGGTACCGCTTCCGGTGCCCATGAGGCCGGCGAGGACGCAGCCGAGTCCTTCGATGCCAATGCCCCGGTTGATGGCATGAGTAGGCGGGGGCGGTGCTCCTGGTGGGACGAGGAAGGACACTGTATTCGATTTTTATTTTTTTGTCGTAATAAGCCACATTTTACTGGGACTTCTATGTCATAAATGTTGTTTTCTTTAAGTTATATATATATTTTTTTCGTTTCTTATTTCCAAAGAATAACCAAGTAAATCATATATGAATGTTACTACTTTCCATAGATGCTATAATCAAAAGATATACCTGGCCATTAGAACCACCTAATGACTGCTGCGCTAATATGTCATTATTGTTGTCCACATACTGTAATAACAAATGACAAGAAAGCCCAACTTACCTCTGACTAAGCACAGCTTTATTTATGCTACAGAGCCGAAACTCTGGGTTAGCTAACATGATTTATTCTTCTTTTTCCTATTTTTGTAGTGCTTTGTATTAAAGTAGCTGTATGTGTAAATATAAAATATAACCAAACATACGATACCTTTATCAGTGTGGCATTCTGCAATCTTGATTTTCTTTTTTCAGAAACGCATAAGGTCAACGTGGCAGTTTTTACTTAACCAGACACCAAAAATAATTCATGATATTTTGAGTGTCCTTGATGTCTCCATGTCTTATTATTAATATCTTTTGTGAAACTTCCGGTTCCTAACACCTTTCTATTTTCCATATCTTCACTTCATGTCATCATCCCCGTTCCCTTTTCTAGCTTACCTGTTATCCTCGCACAGGCATAGTAATCACCGACGCTCTCAATAATCGATGCCACAGTGCCAGCCAGCATGCCTACTACACCGGCGGCACTGACGCTTGGCATTCCCCACTGTCCTGCAGGAAATGGAAATGTAAGAAAGAGGGTTAAAGAGGGAAGGAGGAAGGAACAAGAAATTGACGGGTGGAATGGTGTCTTTGTGTAAGTTAGTTCATAAAACAAGAAAAGTGGCGGTGTTGTAACTTTAGAAATTCGGAAATGTAATAATTCAGGTGAGGGATAAGGTATATTTCCATATAGGCCCTACAGCATATCATATCTCCAGCAAAACAAAATTCAAATTCGCACAAATTACAAGCTACGGCACAAGTGTATCCAAACAAACAACACCCTCCCCCTCCCCTCCTCCATCGGCCCCTCACTCTACCCACCTGACAACCTCAGTCACGTCCCCCTTTCCCTCTACCCGCCGCTCGCCCCAACGCCGCCGCCCTCATCTCCTCTACCGAAATCCATAAAACAGGAAGAGGTGAACCGATGCCAAAGTAGCGATACTTTCGATGATGATGCCTGGATATCATTACATTAATTACTAAAGAAAAATGTTCTAATCTGGCTGTCTTAGAAGGGAAATTAAGTAAGTTCAGTATGCAGAGACACGATTATTTAGAGTGCTGAAAGGCGAGGATTATATTCATGCGTCTGTGCCTTTGTCTGTTTCTCTCGTCGTCCCACGTCTTCGAGCGTGACCGTTCTGTATAAGACTGGCAAGTCAGGCACACCACCGACCTTGACCAGTGATTATTGTGATCATGGTGTAAGCTTAATCAGCATCCTGGTCTTTGAATATGCTTGTATACGAAAACGAAAAATGCATTTAACAAAATGTGGCATTTTCTGCTGAATATTTGTTTGCATTTAAGTTATAAAACCTTTTTCTTCAATAATCTGCTTCTACCAGATTTTTTTTTTAATGTACGGGATTACAAATATTTGAAAAATACAAACATCAAGTGATTGGTAACGACAATCGATACCATCGATGTTGTTTTAAAAAATCAGTATCGATAGTATAAAATATCTCCCACTACTACCATATCACGTCCACTCCCACCCCCAACCCCCTCACCCCCACACACATGGAGAACCCACCAGGATAAGGAACCCTAAACCAGGGGGAATTAGCCATGAGGGAGCCCGTGGCGTCCGTCCTGGCCGGGGACCTCTCCGGGAAGACGTCGAGGGAGGTCAACACAGCACAGACGATCCATGAAGCGAAGATGGATAACAAGACCTGGAATTGAGGATCAGTGAGAGCGAGAGAAGGGTACAGGATGTGGAGAAGGCGAGGAATTGTAGGAATTGAATGCAAGGAAGAGGAGGGAGTGAGGAAATAGAAGCAGGAGGGGTTAAA
>NC_051393.1:24011697-24016697 GCF_015228065.2 Penaeus monodon
TCTCTCTCTCTCTCTCTCTCTCTCTCTCTCTCTCTCTCTCTCTCTCTCTCTCTCTCTCTCTCTCTCTCTCTCTCTCTTTCCCACCCACCCTCCCTCCCTCTCTCCCTCCCTCCCTTCCTCCCTCCCTCCCTCCCTCCCTCCCTTCCTCCCTCTCTCCCTCCTTCCCTCCCTCCCACTCTCCCTCCCTTTCTCTACTTTATTATACATACTATTTCTACAGTTCTACGTTGTATCTCACAGTTGCCATGAGGTATTAGGAGTAACTTTTAGCAGACCAAGTTTAGATAAGGGTGTTAACATTTCATGGACTCTGCATCTTACTGAGAGTCAACTATCAGAAAAAGCTATTCAGTATGGTGATAGAGAAAAAAGAAAACTTGATTCGCACAATATTTTTTCTCTCTCGCCTTACTGTTCTTTTCATATGTACTGGTGAGAAGAATATGAAATTTGGCAAGAAACAAGCACGTGACGGGAACGATGGTCAGACGCCAAATAAACGCTTTCTGTTTCATTTGCTAGGTGGTTGCAACACTTGGCAATATTAAAATACTTTTTTTTACCGTTCAGTCACCATGTATTCTTAATTATATAAACTCTTTCAGTCTGCTTGTTATATCTAAAAATTTCAGTACATGAACAGCTTTCTAAAACAGACCATTTCGTAAATTGCAAAGCTAACCAGGTAGACCTACGTAAGTACGAATGTCCTCCCAGAAATAAAGTCTCTGCACATCAGTCTCATTCTGCATTCTCTTACCTGACGCCGAAGGTGGTCTGCAGAAGGGTGATGAGGCCGGAGTGGAAGAAGATGGTGGACACAAGGGCGCCTCTGGCAGGATCTTCCTCCCCGAGGCACAGGAAAGGGCTTATGACGAAGGGAATGGCGATGGTTCCTCCTGCCATCGTCAGGTAGTGCTGTGCATAAGGAGCAGGAGGTGGAACAAAAGAAGGATGAGGGAGAGGAAGGGAAGGAGGAGGAAAAGGAGAAGAAGGAGGTGCAGGAGTAAAGTGAGAAAGAGGGGGCAAGAGGGAGGACGATGAGAAGGAGGTGAAGAAAAGAAGAAGAACAAGGGAAGGAAGCGAAGGTGATGATGTAGGAGGAAAGGCAGAAAACGAAGGAAAAGGAGGGATAGGAGGGGAAGCAGGCGAGGAAGAAGTAGATGGTAGAGGCATTGGAAGAAAGGGAAAACGAAGAGAGGAGACGACAGAGGAGGGGGAGGAAGAGCCGAAGAAGAAGGTGGAGAAGAAAAAGGTAGCGAACATAATGTCAAGGAGGAATAAAGGAACGATGCGAAGAGGATACCGAAGAGCGCGAGAAATAAGAAAGAGAAATAGTCGAAGGAAGCGTAAAAGGGTTTGAAAGAGCAGGAAGAAAAAGAGGGACGCAATAATTGGAGACAGAAGGAGAAAAATAGAAACGATGCGGGGCGTGCGAGGAAGAGAAGGAGAAGGAGACAAAAGGAGGCCAATAAGTAGATCAAAGAGCAAGGAAATTATGGGGTCCCTCGGTTATGGTTGCTTGTCTTTGCTTCAACCTTGAAAGTTTTGGTAAGTCTAATTATCAGCCCGGAAACCGACATCCTGTTGACAGATGTTGACTATTACGTCATTACCATTAGCAATCAATTCAAGCAAAACGGAAAAAAACTCTAACGGACTGATAGAAATCAGACACTGACGCTTGAATGCACAACAGTTTCTTCGTCTAACATACCTGGAATCCAAAAAATATGCTCATATACCATGGTGGAACTTCTTCCAGAGTGTAAAGAAGATCCGACTCTAATTTCTCATCTTCTGTTTCTTCATTTTCTAACCTTTCTTCTCTCTCCTTCCTCTCCTCGTGGTTTTCATTAGTCGTCTTCTCCTGTGGTCTCTCTGATTCTTCGTGCATTCTGCTTTTTCTGCTTGTTTCTTTCCCTGTGCAGAGGAGAGATTTAATCAGCGGGAAATGAATACCTGTATTTAAAGACCATAAAAGAGACGCACACACTAAGATGAAACACACACACATGTGTATGTGTGTGTGTACGTGCGTGCGTATGTGTGTGTGTGCGTGCGTATGTGTGTGCGTATGTGTGTGTGCGTGTATGTGTGTGTGTGTGTGTGTATGTGTATGTGTTTGTGCGTGTATGTGTGTGTGTGTGTGTGTGTGTGTGTGTGTGTGTGTGTGTGTAGAGAAAGAGAGAGACAGAGAGATAGATAAACACGTATACATACACACACACACACACACACACACACACACACACACACATACACACACACACACACACGCACACGCACAAGCACATGCACACGCACATGCACACGCACACGCACACGCACACACACACGCACGCACACACACGCACACGCACACGCACACACACATACGCACACACACACACAAATATATATATATATATATATATTATGGGTGGGCGCTTCATGCGCAAGGTTATGTGAAGCGATGGTGTGGTAGCCTAGATAGTGTTAAGTGCTTGTATGCCTTCTCGCTTGCAGCTTCCACCACTGGCTAGCCTGGTGCAAAAAGGGAGCATCTTTTGAATAAGTCTCGCCTGCCAGGTCACAGCCTGACCATCATCAAGACTTCTGCAGTGCCTCCTCGTGGCCACCTATGGGTAACTGCGAGGGCAAATGTCGGGGTGCAGGATTGGTAGCGAGAGTTACTCGTCCTGCCTGCACCCCGGCAAGCGCCAACCCACCATGAAGCTTGCGGGGCAAAGCCCTCGGGAATCCCACAGGCGGATGGGCGGCCTCACACCCCACCGACCCCCTTTATTTGGGGCAGCGTCGGCGGGGGCGGCAGAGGTGGCAGAGGTGCACCCGGAGTGACCGCCTGAGGCTTAACCTCAGGCGAGCTCTCCGGGTAGGCGCTTGGAACATCCGGTCCTTGCGGCAGGATGAGCGGTTACCTCTGCTATTGAGGGAATTGGAGTGATTGGGAGTTGAGGTGGCTGCCCTCTTGGAGGTGAGAAGACCTGGCAGTGGCACAATCAGTATGGGTGGGTACACTACTACTGGCTGGGCCGCGGCGATTGTCACCACCTCCAGGGTGTAGCCATAGCCATCTCCAGCCGACTTCAGCCCACGGTAGTTGATGAGCGTATTATGGCATTGAGACTGAAGCATGCCTTTGGCTTCATGTCTCTTATTGCTGTACACGCTCCTACCAATGTTTGTAAACTTGATTTGAAAGAGGCATTCTATACCAAACTCGCATCAGTGGCAGACAATTGCCCCCGGCGAGATATTCGCATTGAGCTGGCTGTCAGCCCCCATGGCTCGGGAGCTGATC
Organism: Penaeus monodon; assembly: GCF_015228065.2. Classification (NCBI taxonomy): domain Eukaryota; kingdom Metazoa; phylum Arthropoda; class Malacostraca; order Decapoda; family Penaeidae; genus Penaeus; species Penaeus monodon. The sequence continues at coordinate 24,015,002 of NC_051393.1, forward strand.
CCAGCAGCGAGAACAGCCTCCTTTTCCGGGACTTTGCTAGGTCCCAGAGAATGAGGATCTCTGGCTCCTGGTACCAGTGCTCCAACTCGCATTGCTGGACATGGTACAGCGATATGGGTACAGTGGCTATGGAGAATGACCACATTCTTGTTAGCATGCGATGGAGGATCCTCCAGAACTGCAGAGTTTACTGAAGGGCTGAATTCTGTGGCACTGACCAAAGGCTGCTTTTGGCTACCCTGCAGTTATACTTCCAAACTCCTGTCCCTCCAGTGGCCACCACTCCAAGGTGTTTCACTTGGACAGACTAGGGGAGGAAGAGTGTGCCCGTGGGTTCACCATGGCAGTCTCTGACTGCCTGATGGACCCAGTTGCTCTGTGGGAGCTCTTCAAGCACGTAACACTCGAAGCAGCTCAGGAGTCCATTGGCATACGCCCGAGGGCAAGGCAGAATTCCATCTCCCTGGAGACTTAAGAGGCCACTGCAGCATGTCGCATGGCTTGGCTGAATGGTAATCAAGTCTTGCATCGCTCCATGGTGCGTAGGGCTCGGACACTGCTGAGAAGGGACAAGGAACAGTTCATCAGGAATCTTGCTGAGGAGGTTGAAGGCCATTTCTTGGTAAATGACCTTCGCCCTGCCTACCAAGCCCTGAGAAAGATGAACTTTAAGCCCTCCTCGCAGATGACTGCAGTCCGATCAGCGGATGGACGGATCATCTCAGATCATGTTGGGATTCGTGAATGTTGGGCTGAGTATTTTGAGCAGTTGTACCAGGTAGACCCTCCAACAGTTAGCTTGGATGCAAGCGATGTCACAATACCTGTGCCAGACCCACTCATCAGCGAGGAACCTCCAACCCTAACAGAGGCTAGGATGGCGATTTCCAAGCTGAAGATTGGGAAAGCTGCAGGCATATGTGGTATCCCTGCTGAACTTCTAAAAGCTGGGAGTGAACCTATGGCTTGGGGCCTGTATACTGTCCTGACTGCCATCTAGCAGTCTGGTACCATTCCCCCTGACCTGCTGGGGGCATGGTCATCCCTCTCTGGAAGGGGAAAGGGGATCGTTGGGATTGTAGCAACTACTGTGGCATTACATTGCTCAGCATACCAGGCAAAGTTTTCGCCCACATTCTTCTGAAATGGATCCACAACCACCTACTGAGGTATCAGAGACCGGAGCAGTCTGGATTTCCTCCTGGCAAGTCCACAATAGACCGAATGCTAGCGCTTCGAGTAATTGTGGAACATCGTCGTGAGTTGGTCGTGGGTTGCTTGCAGCTTACATTGACCTCAAGAAGGCGTTTGCCTCGGTGCATCGGGAATCGCTATGGGAGATCCTGAGACTCGGGAATTCCAACGCAGATTATTGGCCTAATAGGAAGCCTTTATACTGGTACTGAAAGTGCTGTAAAGTGTGGCGGGGGTCTGTCGAACTTCTTCCCTGTTAATTCAGGGGTGAGGCAAGGCTGCGTCCTTGCACCAACACTTTCAACACCTGTATGGACTGAATAATGGGCAGAGCTACTAGCCAAAGTCAGTGTGGAGCAACACTGGGCAATATTAAGGTCTCAGACCTTGACTTTGCCGATGAAGTTGCTATCCTATCTGAGTCGTTGGAGTCACTGGTGGCGGCTCTTGATGCATTTAGCAATGAGACGAAGCCCTTAGGCCTGTGTGTGTGTGTATGTAT
>NC_051393.1:24024197-24026697 GCF_015228065.2 Penaeus monodon
AGTCGTTTATTCCTTCTCTTCACAACATACTGGTTTTGCTAATAATTTCTCTTACCCGGGACAGTGTTATCGAGGAAGAACCCGATGAAGCCGCCAACCAACATCGGGACTTGCAACACGACGGTCAGAATTTGGTCCAGCGTTGGGACGCCGGTCTGCAGAATGCCGGGGTTCACCTCCAGCCACTGCAATGGGATAAAGGGGGGAGGATGTGTTGAAAGCGGATCTGCAGACTGCCGAATGCATAGATCCAGTCATTGAATTTAGATTTACAGTAACAGATGGATACATAATTAAACTTTGTGAACTTTGTGTGGGTGTGTATACACACACACTCACACACACACACACACACACACACACACACACACACACACACACACACACACACACACACACACACACACACACACACACACACACACACACACACACACACACACACACACACACACACACACACACACATTCATATATATAAATATATATATGGGCATATGTATATGTATATTATATATATATATATATATATATATATATATATATATATATATATATATATATATATATATATATTATATATATATATACATATATTATATATATATATATATATATCATATATATATATATATATATCTATATATATATATATATATATATATATATATAACACACACACACACACACCCTACCAGTTCCCTTGACACTATCATACGCAATAGCCACTTGCCCGTACACACGACCGTCAACACCCAAGTACTACGAACGCCCCTCACGTAGAAAGCCCACCTAAATCAGCTGCTTATTACAAACCTCAGGTCCCGCGCCAGCCTCACCTTGGGCACAGCCAGGCCGAAGAAGATCGAATACCCCAAGATAAATAGATTCCTTGAAGAATTGAGGTCGATGTACTGAAGGGGAGCCATGCCGACGGCGGTGATCATCGCAAACATGATGATGAAGACTCCGGCCATCACGGGCTCCGGGATCGAGACGAAGAGGGCCCCGAACTTGCCGAAGACGCCGGAGATGATGAGGATGATGGCACTATATTGCACAACGCGTCGGCTACCTACCTAGGGTGGAATGTAAAGCGATAATGCGCTGCACATGTGGGAGATCTATGCAAGTCATTTAAGTATAAGGGTGTGTTAATGTTGTTTATGGATTGCCGTGATGATTATAGTGAGCATGCATTTTTTTTTCTCTCTCTTGGGTGTGTGTGTGTACGATTTTCAAATAATGAAAGGATGGTGATAAATGAACCGTATTCTTGTTGACAAATGTATGAATGAGAATGAATAACTTCACATACAAGAGATGCATTAACCGGTCCCGATTATATTTTCGTCAGAAAAATCGAAACCGGTTAAAGACATCTCTTGCATTGTGAAGTATGCATTCCCATTCATACGTTTTCTACAGATGGTGATAAGTGATAGCAGCAATATAAGTGACAACATTAATAATAATGATGATAATAGCCAAACTAAACTAGCATCGTTATGGAGATAATCAGTACAATAAGAACGATAATGGTAATAGAGATTATCGCTGACACTATTATCTACTAGTAAAGGTACCTTCGTAACGCCGATTGCCCCGATATTCTGCGAGCAAGAGGTCGTGCCATTCCCGGTGCCAAAGAGCCCCGCCAGAAGGCACCCGATGCCCTCGATGCCAATGCCGCGATTGATGGCACTGGTAGGTGGTCTCGGTGCACCTGTTGAACGTATGGGTTATCAATAAAGATTTGAACAATATTCAGAATGTTCTTTCGTAAGAGGATAATAGGTGTCCATGACTACGTACATCTCTCTCTCTCTCTCTCTCTCTCTCTCTCTCTCTCTCTCTCTCTCTCTCTCTCTCTCTCTCTCTCTCTCTCAGTCAGGCAGTCAGTTTGTCTGTCTGTCTGTCTGTCTGTCTGTCTCTCTGCCTGTCTCTCTGTCTGTCTGTCTGCCTGCCTGCCTGCCTGCCTGCCTGCCTACCTGCCTGTCTGCCTGCCTGCCTGCCTGCCTGCCAGTCAGTCAGTCAGTCTGTCATTCATTCATTCATTCATTCATTCATTCAGTCAGTCAGTCTGTCTGTCTGCCTGTCTGCCTGTCTGCCTGCCTGCCTGCCTGCCTGCCTGCCTGTCAGTCAGTCAGTCTGTCTGTGTAAGAGAGTAACCACCGCAAGCCACCAGAATATGAGTGAGACGTGAGGTTGGGAGCGCCGCCGTCACCAGATGTGAGCGAGACGTGAGATGGTCTGGTCGGGTCATTGAGAGGAGTCTTAGCTTGCTGGTTTGCTGTTGATATGAGACCTCCCAAGAGACCCCCGTGGCGGAGCTGGACCCTCTGCGTCTTCGCCTGTCTGCCGTGTCCCTCTCCTGTGTGTTACGAACATGTGTTTTTAAGCGGCGGTTCCTTTCGTGGGCGGATGTTTGTTCCTGTGCGGAAAGAGAAAGCCGGGCGACATCTGCGTCCGCCCAAGGAGAAGGGCGGCTGCTTGGACG
>NC_051393.1:24039197-24046697 GCF_015228065.2 Penaeus monodon
CCTTTCTTTCTCTCCTCTCTCTCTCTCTCCTCTCTCCCTCTCTCTCCCCCCCTCTCTCTCTCTTCTCTCTCCTCCACTCTTCTCTTTTTCCCTCTCTTTCTCGTGTTTCTGTTTTCTTTATCGCCCTTTCTCTCTCCCTTTTTTCTTTCTTTAAAAAATTCCTTTCTTTCGGTTTTTTAATTTTCATTTTTTCCCCTTTTTTTTCTTCTTTTCGTTTTTTCCGGTTTTTTATGCTGCGACGTTTTTTCCTTTTTCCCCCGGATCTTCCCCCAAAAATTCTTTCTCCTTCGATTTTCCTTTCATTTTTTTTTCTCTTTATCCTCTTGCCCCTTTTCTCCAACGTTTTTTTCCATCCCCTCTTTTCCCTTTTTTTTCCCTTTCCCCAATCCCCCCCTCCCATTTCTGCGTTCTCCCCTTTGTTCTCCTTTTTTCTTACCTTGCCCTTGTCTGCGGGTCTCCATGGAAAAAAAACCTTTAACATTTTTTCCCCCCCTTCCTTCCCCCCCCCTTCTCCACCGTCCCCCCCCCCATCTCAATGTGAAGGGGGGCTAGCCTTTCCCCCCCCCCCATTCTCTAGAACTTTTTGAGAAAAAAGTGGCGGGGGGAGTTAAGGAGTCCCCACCGTAAAAAAAATATATATTATAATATATATATAATTATATTATGATTTTATTATATAAAAAAATTTTTTATATAAATATATTTTTATAATATATATATAAGATATTAAGATAATATAATTTATATATAATATTTGTGTGGTGTGTGTGTGTGTTGGGGTGGGGGTGTGTGCATGCATACACACACACACCCACCCACACACACCCACACACACACACACACACACCCCCACACACACACACACACACACACACACACACACACACCACATTTATATATATATATGTATATATATATATATATATATATATATATATATATATATATATATATATATATATTATCATTATATTATTATTATTATTGTTATTGTCATCATTAATATTATTATCATTTTTATTACTATTATTATTATATCATCATTATTATCATGATTTTTATCACCATTTTTATTATAATAATTATTATTATCATTATCATTATTATTATTATTATTATTATTATCATTATTATTGTTATCATTATTATTATTATTATTACTATTAGTAATAATAATAATAATAATAATAATAATAATAATAATAATAATAATAATAATAATATTATTATTATTATTATTATTATTATTATTATCATTATTATTATTATTAATATTAATATTATTATTATTATCATCATTATCATCATTACAATTCCTATCAATTTATCATTATTATCATTACTATTATCATTGTGATTGTTATTATTATTATTATTTTTATTATTATTATTACTATTATTATTATTATCATTATTATCATTATTATTACTATTACTATATTATTATTATCATTATTATCATTATTGCTATTACTACCATTTTATTATCATTATTATTATTATTTTCATTAGACTTGTCATAAGTATTGTTATTATCATTATCATCATCATTAATGTAATGTGTACACACGCAGGCACGCACACACACATACACACACACATACACATACACACACACACACACACACACAAACACACACATATACATCATATATATATATATATATATATATATATATATATATATATATATATATATATATATATATGTATATCTATGTATATCTATGTATATCTATGTAAATATATACATATATATATATATATATATATATATATATATATATATATATATATATATATGTATATATGTATATGTATATATAAAGTGTGTGTGTGTGTTAAATATGCCACAATAGCACACTTTCTTGGTGGGTTTAAAGTGAGCCATCCTGTCATTTGCCTGGTATATTCCAGGCTGGCTTAACCCAAAAGTGAGCAGTCTTGGCATATGCCAAGGAGGCTCACCTGATATCGGTCAACCAATTCATGGGTGATATAGAAAACGGGTTGTGGTAACATTTGCTTGCTGACTGTAACCGAAAATGTAAGCCACTACCGTATTCCCTGGTTATTAAAAAAGGGGGAGTGGAGAAAAATAGAGAGAGACAGAAAAAAAGGATGAGGAAAATGACAAAGAATACAAAATGGGGAAAATAAAGGAATGAGGCAATTCTGTTGAATCATTAAAATCTCACCTATTGATGCCCGTGTGAACATCATTCCGTAATCTTTGAGCTTCTCTTGATGAACAGTTTTTCTTCTTTCTCTACCTCTTGCTCTCTTTATTTATCTCTCTTCCCCCCCCCCCTCTCTCTCTCTAATGACCTGTTCTCGTGATCTCTCTCGCCTCACATACCAGAAAAGCTATATGTTTCTTATCTTACAGTAACTTGTAAACAGTCTTGTAAACACCATAACTCTCTTCTCACATACAACCGTATATAAAGTACCTCTTGTTCTTCACCACAAAACTATCATATGACCAGATGTATTGGAATTTGTGTTCATTCAAATTCTTTCATGTTTTCCATTATGAAATGCTTTAAAACGAAGTTTGTTCATAACAATTTCTGAGCAGTCGTCACAAACCTCGCTCCTCTCTGGGCGCCTCTGCCTTGCCTGTCGTCTATACTCCATCTTCCATACTCCCGTGCCAATAAAGCACAGAAACTGCGATAACTTTAACTTTACACTTCAAGAACAAAGCAGCAGTACCATCACAGTGAGGACACATCCTCTCCACATTATTACACTGGCGGCAGAAAGTGAGATACACTTCCCACACATCATTACATTTGGTTGACGGCGCACTGGGATAATGTCTATGTATTGTTACATTTGGTGACAGCAGTGGGATAACGCACCATACAAAACCCTTCAAAGATAACGCAAATGCACCACATGAAGCCCTCCGAAGACAACACACGAAACCCTCCTGCAAGCCGAGGCACCTTTGTCGATTTCTGTCACTCCAAGTCTTCATCTCACAATACATCTGCAGACTTCCGACATCATGCAGGAAGCCAGTCTTCCCTGCCGAGCTGACATTGTTCCTCCCTCAACACACAGTATTTCAACACCTGCCGCAATCTTCAACACTTGTTGCAGTCACCTGATGCCTGCAACATCAATCAACACTGCCCTGTCAGTACCTCAAGGTGAGTTCCTTTATCCTGGCTGTTTTATTTGTTTAGGAAATCCCCTTTGGAGGGAAGTATCTGATTTCCTCTCGCTCTTTGCGCACACCTGTGTTCCTCCACTCATAGAAAACGAGATCTTCCCTCAGCTGATATTTGTCTCCCGCTCACTTTGCACCTCACCTCATGTCACTCATGCCCTGCAGTTTGCTTAAATCTTCTCTTTGGTACTCTCATTTCTCTAGCTCTGTCTACCTATGAGTACTGAATTTGTCCTCATGTTAATCTATGTCGTGATGATTTCCGAATCTACATGATGCTGAATTCCAGTTTATGAAATGCTTTAAAACGAAGTTTGTTCATAACAATTTCTGAGCAGTCGTCACAAACCTCGCTCCTCTCTGGGCGCCTCTGCCTTGCCTGTCGTCTATACTCCATCTTCCATACTCCCGTGCCAATAAAGCACAGAAACTGCGATAACTTTAACTTTACACTTCAAGAACAAAGCAGCAGTACCATCACAGTGAGGACACATCCTCTCCACATTATTACACTGGCGGCAGAAAGTGAGATACACTTCCCACACATCATTACATTTGGTTGACGGCGCACTGGGATAATGTCTATGTATTGTTACATTTGGTGACAGCAGTGGGATAACGCACCATACAAAACCCTCCAAAGATAACGCAAATGCACCACATGAAGCCCTCCGAAGACAACACACGAAACCCTCCTGCAAGCCGAGGCACCTTTGTCGATTTCTGTCACTCCAAGTCTTCATCTCACAATACATCTGCAGACTTCCGACATCATGCAGGAAGCCAGTCTTCCCTGCCGAGCTGACATTGTTCCTCCCTCAACACACAGTATTTCAACACCTGCCGCAATCTTCAACACTTGTTGCAGTCACCTGATGCCTGCAACATCAATCAACACTGCCCTGTCAGTACCTCAAGGTGAGTTCCTTTATCCTGGCTGTTTTATTTGTTTAGGAAATCCCCTTTGGAGGGAAGTATCTGATTTCCTCTCGCTCTTTGCGCACACCTGTGTTCCTCCACTCATAGAAAACGAGATCTTCCCTCAGCTGATATTTGTCTCCCGCTCACTTTGCACCTCACCTCATGTCACTCATGCCCTGCAGTTTGCTTAAATCTTCTCTTTGGTACTCTCATTTCTCTAGCTCTGTCTACCTATGAGTACTGAATTTGTCCTCATGTTAATCTATGTCGTGATGATTTCCGAATCTACATGATGCTGAATTCCAGTTTATACATTATGAACTATTTCACGGGAAAATCTTTCCTGCATTTTTTTGCATGTCTTCAGTATTTTCACAGGAAAATTCATTCCTAGCATGCACCTACTCTTTATCAGTTTCCCAACAATCGGCATTTTCACATGCAACTACTCTCATTTCCCTGAAGAAAATATATTCTAAGTATGATCTATCTACCTATATTTTTATGGTAATAGCTTTTGTCCTGTATCCTTGCATATGAGTTCTACATATTTTCGTGGAGAATCATCTCAACATTTTGCATGGCTCTGTAAACTCGTAATTTTCTTGAGATTTTATCCTACAGTCTTGATTGTTCTTTACTGTCTTCAATCTCCTAGATGAACATTGCAAATAACACCCTCCGTTCTGAATCCCTGACACGTTGCTCCCAGTCGTTTCTTAATCATTATCAGTTTGTGTTGATATTGTAACTCCCTGAGCTATGGCATAATGCCATCGGCCGCCAAGACATGGTACTCGTGTTCTTGTTTGTTGTTCTCGGAGCCAGACGCCCGTGCTGAAGCCCACGGCCGACCTTGACTCTCGGATTACTACGTCGCTGCTCTCGCCACCCATTCCTGGCGCGCCAAGTCTCGCCCGCTCCGTTAATGAGCCCATCTCATGGACGTTCACACTCCCGCATCACTTCTTTCCTCTACTGTACGTCACCGCAACTCCGGTCGTGTCATTCTGCTGATAACACAGCCGCCTCGTCCGCTGGTGAGCGCCGCCTGACGTCCTGCATCTCGTCTCACTCTCCTGACGTCCTCGCCGCATCTCGTCTCTCTCACCACACCTGCTGCCCAATGCTAGTGACCCTGGCAAGAATAGTCCTGCCTTGCCTGTCGTGATGCCATCACCATGGTGCCCTCCCTCTCTCGAGATGATGAATCCTTCACGCCGATGACGTGTTCTTCAAAGACCTTGTTCTTAAGATTCTCCACTAAATCCTCGTCTTATGACCAACAACTTGGTCCCGAATATTTCTAGACCAGTGTGCGTGTCATTTATGACTGACACGGAGCTTGACAAGTTAACTGTGTCTTCAAGTGATCCCATGGAATGATTGAGGAGCTCTGTGACTGATCAACACTGATATTCCTCTCAAGACCACCTGCACTTCGGAACAGTGACCTGTGCGAACAAGCTCCCTTGGCCGCCAACCTAAGAAGTCGCCTGTGCAACCTTCTTTCCTGCAAGGACCGCGACTCCCTGCACCACCTCTGTCGAAATTTCGTCCTCAGCATCACCCACTGCAGATGGATCGAGGACGATCCTGGTTAAGTGGCCGAGCAATATGATGACCTGTTGTCATGATCTCTCTCCCCTCACATACCAGAAAAGCCATATGTTTCTTATCTTACAGTAACTCCACTATCCTCAGCTGACTCCAACAGGTCTACACTAGTGACATTGATGAAATGATCTTAAAACACAATAATTCAACCCTTATTGCTCACAAGCATTTCCCATGCTATTATTCTGATGTCTTTATACATATGTCTTATTTATTCTTGAAATGTTCGTTAGAATATGCTTATTCTGAATCACTAAGTATGTAATTGCTATTATTATCAATATTCAGATATCTTTATGTTTCATAAATACTCAGCAATTCTGTCTCCTTATCACAAAGCTTTTTAGTCTTGTAAACACCATAACTCTCTTCTCCCATACAACCGTATATAAGGTACCGCTTGTTCTTCATCAAGAAACTATCATGTGTGTTCATTCAAATTCTTTCATGTTTTCCATTATAAAATATTTAAAATTGTTATGTTTGTTCATAACAATTTCTGAGCACTCTTCACAGACCACTCACCCTCGTGGGCATGGCAAGACGCCTCACCTTATATGCCCTCTATACTCCAGCAACCTTAATCCCGTGCCGATTAAGCGTTGAAAATGTGATAACTTTAACTCTACACCTCAAGAACAAATCAGAAGTACTATTACAGTAGGGACATGTCCTCCCGACATTATAACACTGGCGCCAGACATGCCACACATCATAACATTTGGTGGCAGCACACTGGGATAATTTCTATACATCATTACGCTCTCTCTCTCTCTCTCTTGGAGATTTATCGAGTTATATCACTCTACCAATATGTAAAACACTGACTCTGAATACTTGTATTTTTGTATTTTAAGCATTGTATATATTTTCAGCTGTTAATTTATATACCTAAGTTTGTATGCCTTTACAGTGCCTTATGAAGATATGGGTCAAATGAAAGTCAAATAAAAACCTCTCTCTCTCTCTCTCTCTCTCTCTCTCTCTCTCTCTCTCTCTCTCTCTCTCTCTCTCTCTCTCTCTCTCTCTCTCTCTCTCTCTCTCTGTCTTCTCTCTCTCTTTGTTAATTTTCTTTAGTATTTTCCCATTGGAATATAACTGTTGGAGGTTTCTGAATGTACATCCACACTCCCCCCATATATATATGCATACGTATATTTATGTATATATATATATATATATATATATATATATATATATATATGTATGTATATATGCATAGATACATATATACATACAGACATACATCCATACATACACACACGCGCACACACACACACACACACACACACACACACAAACAGACACACACACACACACACACACAAAGACAGACAGACACACACACACACACACACACACACACACACATATATATATATATATATATATATATATATATATATATATATATCTTTCTTTCTTTTAACGGTAGGTTCATGTCTGAGCCGCCGTGGTCACAGCATGATACTTATTTTTTTTCATGTTGTGATGCTCTTGGAGTGAGTACGTGGTAGGGTCCCCAGTTCCTTTCCACGGAGAGTGCCGGTGTTACCTTTTTAGGTAATCATTCTCTCTATTTATCCGGGCTTGGGACCAGCACTGACTTGGGCTGGCTTGGCCACCCAGTGGCTAGGTAGGCAATCGAGGTGAAGTTCCCTGCCCAAGGGAACAACGCGCCGGCCGGTGACTCGAACCCTCGAACTCAGATTGCCGTCGTGACAGTCTTGAGTCTGATACTCTAACCATTCGGCCATCGCGGCCTTGACGATCATGGGCTT
>NC_051393.1:24086697-24089197 GCF_015228065.2 Penaeus monodon
GGACGCACAGTCGCATCCGTCATTCGTTTCCAACCAGAAGGATCCCTCAAGGCGAGCCGCCAGGCAGGTCCCCGGACCCTCGCAAACTCCTCGCGACAGATTCAGTCGATCTGTCCGAGTCACGATTCCCTAGATCATCCCACAAGCTTACCCCTGGGATCGTCTAGGGGAGTATTCTCAACCTTTTTTTGGTTGTGACCCTAAATACAGTCAACTAATGCCCCCAAGTGTACCAAGCAGCAATAAATCCAACCGTTTTATGTTAGTTATAGTTGCAGATGTTTATGAGCTTACGATTTTCCACGTATGTAGGTGTATAATACTTGTGTGTGTGTGAGTGTGTGTGTGTGTTTGTGTGTGTGTGTGTGTGTGTGTGTGTATAACGGGTATAGAACCCAATTACATTGGCTTGCAGGGGTATTGATACTGGTATTCGGCTTGACTCTTTATTTCTGAGAGTTGACACCACGCAGTATAAGAAACACGACATGTTTAGTTATACGGTTATCGGCCGCGCGGAGGTCACGGTCAGCCCCCCGGGGAGGGAGGCGAGGGCTGACCTTGGCGCGGTGGTAGCTTAGCACGAACTCCCGGTCAAACGAGGTCAGATATAAAATGTGACCTCCGCCCTCGCTGAGCGGGTGGTTCTTATTTGGGACATTTGGATCCACGTGGAAAACAGCCACGTGGTCCACTGGTAACAGAAATAGAATTATCCACATCCTGTAACAGAAATAGAATTATCCACATCTTATATTGCTCGGCCACCTACTCGCGCCTCGCCCTCGAGGCGCCTTCAAGGGTGACCTAACTTGGCTGGTCGTCTCGTCCTCGTGCGTCGTCCTGGTGCCTTTTCGTGGCTTCTCGTCCCTGTCGTCCTAATCCTCCTGGTCCTCTGTGTAACTGTCCGTCCTCGTTCACACGTCCTCGAAAGTCTCGCAAGGTCCTCCTTGACTTCGGATTCGTCTTGACCTCCTCGTAGTCCTGGCCCAGGCCTCACTCGGCGGCGTCCTCGTCCACACCTCCTCACAGATCTCGTCCAGGTCCTTCTCGCGTCCACACGTCCTCGTATACTTCATCCGGATCTACGGGCGTCGGGGCAGGGGCGGCATCTCGGGCTGCTGATATCTGCGCTACGAGCTCCTGGAGTTGACCGGATCTGCAGGCGTCCGCCAGGCACAGCATTCTGGGGCGACTGATACCTGCGGCAAAGGTGCTGGTTCGCTGGATCTACGGGGAGTCTGGCAGGCAACACCTTTTCTGACGAAAATCCTGGTCCGTGGGCCTATGGCGATCTTCGATGACGTCCTTCTGACAGCATCCTAAGGGTCCTTCTTCGGTGCCGTGTCGGTCCGACTGCAATATAAAGTCGGGGAGCCAGATCATACACGTAAGGGCCAGAGTAAGAGAAAAAGAAAGGCAACAGAGAAGATGGGATGGTAATTACCACTAGCCGGTTATTCATAACAATTTACGGTTTTTAATGTTGGTTTTTAACTTATTTTCGTCTTTTTTTTTCATTTTTTTGTTTTATTTTTCACAAGGAAAAGAAGAAATAGAAGAGTTGAGATGTCAGTAGCGGTCCGCATAGACCTATTTGAACTACCAACCATCTCTGATAGATATGAGAATAGATAAGGGAACGACATCGGCGATCCGCGAAGATCTATTTGAACCATAGTCGTCACACAGATAAGAAATAGATGTAACTTGTACACAGACAGCGACAGACAAAATTGCGGGCTAAAGAGTTTAAATCTTTACGCCGGCACTAAGACAATGAAAGGGTCAGTGTTTTTATCCTGTGTGTGTGAGTGAGCCTGAATGTGTGTGTGTATGCGTGTGAGTGACAGCTATCGTTAATGAGAGGGAAGCGAGAGTGACCTCACACAGAGAATGAATCACAAACACGAATATTAACGTTCACTATAACAAAACTGAAGTAAATTAGCAATGCTAGCTATTTAAGATTATTTCAACTACCACATTGAATTCAACATATAATGATATGCGACAGAATGTACGCATGAATGAATGGTGACATGAAAAATATTCGCCAAATTTTTATCAAGCAAATCTTCTCGGCGTCAGAAATCTGAACTGCCGAGGTACATGTCTAGCTTTGCACGTCAGACTTAAATAAAACTCAATAACGGGGGATCCTATACCCAAATGCCTTTATATGACTGAAGCGACTCGAGCCGGGAAATATAATAACCCTGCTCTCTTCTGCGTATCTGTAATGGGCGCTCGCAAAATTCCCGAAGGATATATAAATTTTCACAAATCACACAAACGCTTGGGGGGTACCCAAAACATGCAAGCGACTTGAGGAGGGTGAGAAAGGTGTGATTAATAAGCGAATAATGATTCTAGCTTAAACCCTAGTCCTACATTAATTAACGGACATAACCGCGGGTCACACTGACTCAAAAGGTGCCGAACGAATAACTTTGGTTTATTGAACCTACTTTCGAACGACGGAGCGCAGATCTATTAG
>NC_051393.1:24101697-24104197 GCF_015228065.2 Penaeus monodon
TGGGGGATCTTCCTGGACGGGGAGCGACGGGCCGAGGGGAGTCTGCCCAAGGTGCCCGGGCCTCTCGAACCCAATGGGGCTTATGTGATCGGTACGGTGTTTTGCCGTTGCTGTGTGTGTCTGCCATCATGCATAATCGCAGATGTAAAAAAGTAGCTTGCTACTATAATCAGGATTTTTTCTTGATGATATTGCTCTCTCTCTCTCTCTCTCTCTCTCTCTCTCTCTCTCTTTCTTTCTCTCTCTCTCTCTCTCTCTCTCTCTCTATCATTGATAGCGTTATCATTTCTGCTGTCATCAATGTTATTAATTAACATTTTTGTACTATAAATGCTCTCACTGAACCTTTTTACTATTACTATTGCAATATATATTACTACTAACATTTTACTTTTTATAATCATGTGATCACCATTATCATTACCGTTTTTAACGTTATTACCATCATCATTATTGCTATTATAATAATTATTATTACCTTTGCAAAGGCCAGGAACAAGACGCGTTTGGCGGTGGATTTCAGCGCGACCAAAGTTTCAGCGGCGAGATCACGGAACTGAACTTCTGGGACAGAGTTTTGGATGACAGGACGATTGCAAGGGTAAGGGAGCTGAAGAGAAAACGCAGAGAAAGTATTAAAGCAGTTGTCTGTCAAATTCAAGTAGAACTCCAACACATGTACACGAAGACTCTGTTTCCCCCATTCTCTCTCTCTCTCTCTCTCACACACACACAAAAACAAACACACACACACACACACACACACACACACACACACACACACACACCTCCTTTTGTGAGCCTGTACTTTCAGAAATAATTTAAAAAATATTCGATGTTCCTCATGAACACGCTTACACTACAACACAATCTCACACTACTTCACACGCCACATACTTCTTATACCTTCTCCCCCCAGGTGGCGGCCTGCGAAGATGACCAAGACGGCGACACCCTGGCCTGGTCGGAGCAGCGATGGAACATCACGGGCGAAGTGCGCTGGGCGACGCGGCGCAGGGAGGACGTGTGCGACCGCTCCACGCGCGAGCTCGTCATCATCCCCGACCGCTACTCGCTCAAGTCCTCGCTGCACATGTGCTCCGTGGGTTGCTTTGCTTTCCCCCGCTCTTATTCTCATGTATGAATGAATATATATATATATACATGCATACACACACACACACACACACACACACACACACACACACACATATATATATATATATATATATATATATATATATATATATATATATATATATATGTGTGTGTGTGTGTGTGTGTGTGTGTGTGTGTGTGTATATATATATACATACATACATATATATATATATATATATATATATATATATATATATATATATATATATATATATATATATTCATATATATAGACACACACACACATACACACACACACATATTAGAAAATGAAATCATGGTGCGATTACTGTATTTTATTTATTTATCTATTTATCTATTTTTATAAACCAATGCTTGCTTGAATATAACAAATCATATTTTCAAGCCATATTTACTGCCTTTCGGACCATGCAGCTAATGCATGTCACTGGCGCTGCATCATCCCTCAGGTCCTCGGCGGCATTTTGTCCGTCCCGATGACGCAGGAGGAGAGCGACTGGGTCTACGAGTCCTCGAAGGATCGGGCCGACTACTGCTCGGGCGGCCAGGGATCCTCGTTCCTGTGGCTCGGGGCGAACGACGAGGCCACGGAGCGGCAGTGGGTGTATTGGGCGTCCGGAACGCCGCTGAGCTTCGAAGGGAAGTGGCGGGGCTCAGGCCCCAACGGCGGCACCGTCGAGAATTGCCTCGTTATGCTCTCGGGTAGTTTTCCCGGCCGATGGTCCGACATTGCCTGCCTCGATTCGTACTCCTTCTGCTTCGTCTGCGAGTTCACGAGCAGTTCGACTCTGTACTTGAAAGGCCCCGCTGTGTGCAGGTATTCGCCATTCAACCGGGAATATACTCTTGGTGCAGACGTTGACGGCCGTCCGTCCATCATTGGCTATCTGCACTCGGACATCTTTTGGGATAATAATAATGCTTCGTGGGTCATCCAGTCTCGGAAGGTTAGTGTGCTTAGCTTAGGTTGTCAGTGGTATGTGAAACTCATAAGATTTCTTTGTTATCGTGACTTGAAGATTCTGTCAGACTCTAGAACTGGAATATATGAACCAATAATCTAAATGATACATATATTTGTTGAATGATCTTTTTCCTCTTTCACTTCTTTGATGCTCAGTGAAAAGCTAATTGCAGAACCCAGAAGCCGTAGCCTACTGGACGCCGCTCAAGGAGGGCCTGTATCCCTTCGGGACCAAGACGTGGCGTCTCGCGGCGGAAATCTGCGAGATGAAGATCGGCGAAGAAGTCGCCATGACGCTGTCCATCTGCAGCAGCGGCCAGTTCACCTGTGAGGACGGCTCCTGCATCGACCTCAAGCAACGCTGTGACCTACGCGTCGACTGCCCAGACCAGA
>NC_051393.1:24169197-24174197 GCF_015228065.2 Penaeus monodon
GTGTGGAATTCCCAATGCTCCGAATAAACTATGCCTGTCATAAAGTTGCCGATTATTTCATTCTTTCCATCAAATACCTTTTGAATTCTGCGCCAATTTGACTTTCCCATTAGCACACTACCAATCTGCTGAATTAGAAAACAGCGGAGGCGAGCGGCTCGGATTGATACTCGATCTCTTCTAGCTTTACATTTATAAGTGTGCCTATTTCACAATGAATCGTATACTTAAAACAGCGATCAGTTGGGCCACTTCAAGAAGACTACATTCTAATACTCAGGACGATGTGTTTTACTTATTAGGGAGATTTGTCTGTGTCCACTTTGTGCTTAATGCTGAAATGGTATTGGGATAGATTAATTCATTCCATTATATATAAGTATGTACACACATACACACACACACACACACACACACACATATATATATATATATATATATATATATATATATATATATATATATATATATATATATATATATATATATATATATATACATACACACACAGCAGATCCATTCTCCACCACCATGTTAATTTTTGATCCAACCTCCCCTGAACCCCGGTGCCACTCAGTCGGCGTGAAGGTATAGAATTTACAATATTTGTGCACATGCATGTACTTAAAGTTTATTGCAATTATATCTAGCTAAAGGTGTGAAAGATCGCACACTTTCTACAACCATTTAATTAATGCATGGGAACGTAATTTGCATGTGAGAGGACTGATAGCGCAGGCAATGGAGCGAAAGAGTTTAAGTATAGTTGGTATGTGTGTGTGGTGCTTAAGCCGAGGAGACGCGCGTACGGAGAGAATTCTTCAACGCAAATAAGTAGAGTAATTGTAATCAAAATACTTTAATTTCCTATCAGTGAAGGCAGGTAATAGGGAAGTCGGAAACCAAAGAAAAGCCTCTCATTTGATATTTACTGTTAATCTCCAATCTTTACCTTGTCTCTTGTTTCGTATCCTGTTTATTGTTTTAAGCATTTTCCATTTTCTACATTGTTTTATTTACTGTTTTCTCTGTGCTCTTTCCTCTCACATTTACGTACTAGGGAAAACATGAGGGATAAACTAAAATGTTTATTTAAAACCAATAACAAACGATAAATAACAAACTCTAAATGATAAAATGGATAATAAAAACACATATAATGAAACACATAAATGTCAACAAATAAAATACACGTAAATGCTAAAATACATCCCGAAAGATGATAAGAAAACATCGTTCATTCAGGTCACAAATTTCTCTCACGACCCATATAAAACACTCTCAAAAATTACTTGGCTCTTTCAGAACAAGGGAAGTCCATTGCGGGTGTTCCTCAGAAAGCCAAACAAGGCACAGACCAGCAGCAAAATCCCCTCAATGCTTTTGCTTCACCTTCACCTTGTAGGCGATAAAGAGTTCGTGAGTTGGTTCTCTGTAAAGATGAATGAAACAAATCAAAATGCATTATTACGTAAACAAAACTGTGCAGTGAAATAATATAACCGAATCAATGACTTTAAATTTACTTGAAATCCGAAATAAATGAATAGTCAAAAGGATCATGATAAAAGTCTATTGAAAACATGTAAAATACATTTGAAAAGAGTGACTAAGGCGAAAGTAAAATTATTGAGATTTAAGGATAAACGAATTCAATAGACTCTGATGGATCTAAACATAATATTTTTAAGATCTAAAAGTAAAGAGTTTTTCATTTCAATATTCTGTATCTTTCAGGGCGATACCGAATAATGCAGGATATGACATGCGTTTATTACGATACACAAGAAGATTCAGTAGCAGGTTTTCATAGCTGTATTTACGTGTTGGAGCATAGCCGTATTTACGTATTTACGTGTTGCAGCACCATCCTCATTCCCGAGATAAAGTGCGTATCTCTTGGTCCTGATGTGATGTAGAAGGCCGGAAGCGACGTCATGGTAGGCCATGCAGTGAAGAATTTGGCAACTTCAAATAGCACCCCCACAGCCCTTGTTGAAAAAGCGAGGCAAAAATATCGCCATTCTACTGCTCCAACAGGCACTGTACGATGTTGCCATCTCGGTTTCAGCTCTTTTAAGTTGGGGGGGAAATGTCCATGCGCCTGTGGAAGAGTTGGAGGTGAGAGGAAGTAATGAAATATTGAAACCTCCTAATGTGACAGACGTAACGTTGTGTGGTCGTTGACATGTTCCTACCCATCCCCCAAACTTCTTATCTAGTCGTTGTTGTGATAACAGAGGAGCAAATAGGTAAGACCCTCACACGTATACCCCCCCCCCCCCCTCGAAGACCCTTCCACACCAACCCTCCAAACCCGTGTAACTCATCGCGCAAACAGCTACGAGGGGCAGGGGAGTTGAAGGATACAGTAACACCCAGAGATCACGAAGGACATTAATGAGTTCATAAGCTGATCAAATCTCAATCTATTTGTCATCAGGCCTATCAAGTTTAAAATAGAGGTGCCATGCTCTCCCTCTGTTGCATTTAAATCAGTATTTCTAGGGCTTAACACTCAAGTGCATTCAAGCGTAGCAATGGAAGTCTTACTCTGTTTGGAAAGACATCTTACCACCAAAACGAAGAGGATTTTAAGGATCCAGTTTAGAAATACAACTTTTTTGTATATACAACAATAGTTTGTTCCCATTGTTCCTTTCCTAATAAACAGCTAATTCTTGATTTTCAGAGCATTTTTGATGCTGTGAGTCTATGCAGTAAAATCAAAGGAATCGAAGGAAAATAGGTTCTTGATTTGCTCTTTGATTGTGTCAGAAAGGTAAATTATTGTAGTTTGCTAAACTGTCTGTATTGCACAATATGCGAGTGAAAAAGAAAAAGAAATGGGCATTCGACAATTCTGATCTGTAGTTACCATTTCTGCAACAATAATCATCATCAATATCATAATCATAACTATATTCATATGCATAATCAAAATCATAATCATCTTCATCACCATCACTATCACCATCACCATTGCCATCACATCATCATCATCATCATCATCACTATCACTATCATTATCACCATCACCATCACCACCATCACATCCTCCTCCTCCTCCTCCTCCTCCTCCTCCTCCTCCTCCTCCTCCTCCTCCCTCATCATCATCATCATCATCATCATCATCATCATCATCATCATTACCATCATCCTCACTATCATCATCATCATTACTATTATATCTATTATCATTACCATTGTTTTTATTGTTTCTTTTGTTATGTTCTTATTTTTCTCTTCGTATTGTTATTGCTGTCAACATTATAATGATTTTATTATTGTTTAAAATTATCAATATAATTATTATCGCTATTATCATTATTGTTATTATTATCACTAATATTATTATTATTATTATTATTATTATTATTATTATTATTATTATTATTATTATCATTATTATTATTATTATTATTATTATTATTATTATTATTATTATCATAATATTGTTATTGTTGTTGTTGATGATAATATTGACGTTAATATTCCTATTTGTAATTGTATCATGAATTTCAATGGCATAACTATAATAATAATAATAATAATCATTATTATTGTTTCAATTATCATAATTAATGACATTGTTTATCTTTCAATTAGGATCCTCGTTACCATATTCCTATATCTATCATTCATGTTGTAATAGTTGTTAATATCACGTCAAAATATAAGTATATACTTATTGACACTCTGAATTTTGAAATTTCACTTAGATTTTTTATTTAATAAATGAAATAAGTGAGTTGCATTCACCTGTAGTTCCGATTTGTCCTTTCACGTTTTTTTCTTTTTCTTTTTCTTTTTTTTATGATGTCAAAAGTCACTTAACGCGAAGGACTCCATCGATATTTTCCTCGCGCAGCTGATGTTTGTCCACGTAGCATGTAACAAAGGAATTTTCTTTCTGGAACCTGGGGTGTGTGTGTGTGTTGGGGAGGGGGGGAGGTTAAAATTTTAAGGCGAGTCTTTGAACTCTCTTTCTCTCTCTCTTTCTCTTTCTCTTTCTCTTTCTCTCGCTCGCTCTCTCTCTCTCTCTCTCTCTCTCTAACTCTCTCTCTCTCTCTCTCTCTCTCTCTCTCTCTCTCTCTCTCTTGTTTTTACCCTCCTCTCTTTCTTTCTTTCTTTCTTTCTCTCTCGCACGCATACACACTTTCTTCTTTCCTTCTAACTTTCTCATCTTCTCTCTCTGTATCTCTCTTTCCTTTCCCCCCCCCCCCCTTCTTTCCTCTCCACTGACAATCCTCTCTTCCTCCTCCTCCTCCTCCTCCTCATGCCTCTCCCCCATACATCCCCTCTTCCCCGCCCTCCCCCCTCTCCCCCTACCTCACACAAAATCACACTATTTAAGTATTCTCACAGCGTCACCCTCTCTCACTCTCCCTCACCCCTCTCCTATCCCTCCCCCTCTCCCTCCCCTCCCCCGTGGGTCAACAATGCCCCGCGGACTGGAATAAACTTGTCATTCGCCTTGATTCATGGAAAACACAAAAGTTTCCCCAACGTTGTCGTCGTTCGAAAAGGTGAACTTGTTTTAAAAAGTAAAGAAAAAATAGAGAAAAAAGATATTGAGTGGGATTGAGAAAGAGAGGGCGGGAGAGGGGAAGGTGGGGAGCAAGGAAGAGAGAGAGAGAGAGAGAGAGAGAGAGAGAGAGAGAGAGAGAGAGAAAGAGAGAGAGAGAGAGAGAGAGAGAGAGAGAGAGAGAGACGTGGAATACTACCTCTGGCGGATGAACCTGAAAGTGAAGATTGCACGAACGACCCTGCATTGTGGTGGTCCTTTTACGGAATATAATTTCTGTAAAGGTGTTTTGGCGGTGATGATGATGATTGTAATTTTAATGATGGTGATAATGATGATGATGACTTGTGTAATTGTAATTGATAATGTATATTTTTTAGTTTATCACTGTTATTAGTATTGCGATCATTATGAATACTATTATTACTATTTTTCACTATTTTTGTTTATCAATGTTAATATTAGCAGTACC
>NC_051393.1:24186697-24194197 GCF_015228065.2 Penaeus monodon
GGGTGAGGAGTATATATATATAAGATATACCCTGAAATGAAATAAGTTCTCCACTAATAAATAACAACAGAAGATATCGGAGTAACTCGGCTAAGTAGTATAGGCCTTTTTTATAACATATCCGAAACCTCTAACACTTTGATACACTCTGATACACGGTTGCCCTTTATGCGTACATTATTGTTGAAACATCTTTTCATTTTGTGTCAAAGCGTTTGCCTTCAGCTTGATACGGTCTGATACACTCCGGCCAGCCAGTCAGAAGGCGATATTTTTCAGATATATTTCACGTAGTCTCAGATAGGGATTTATGTTTTCAGTCAATCATGGCGGTCACTGGAACGACATGGTATGAATTTCCAACGGGTCCAAATCACATGACGTGGTATTGATGAATGAGATGAATGTCTTCAAAATCGTTTAATACGTCTATGGTATAACCTTACAAGCTCCAAAATATAAAAGAAAATACTATGGATATTGATTTGTTGATGCACTTCATTCAGTAAATCAAGTAAGTGTCTGTGATCATAGTTGTCTGATTTGGACACGTAACTCATTCGCGATGGATACGATGATTCAAAACCTTATGCAACTTCCATTTTTCATATGAATAACAATGAATGCAATAAGAAAAAAACACTTGATTAAATCTGAGAAATACATTTCAACTTTCCACGAAACTAATGCTATAGTAGTGGATAGCATCGTTTTTCGTTTCATCAAAGAAAGCTCACTCGCAATTGCATTCTATTTATTTGACTGTAATTCTAAACTCATCTGTAGTCACCGGTAGCCTCCGGGCTAGTACAGTGGTAACGTGTCGGCCTCTCATCCGAGTGGTCGGCGGTTCGCGCTCCGCCCAGGCGCGAGAAGTTGCAATTGTCGCCTGGCTGGGCACCACGGCGGATAAAGACTAGGTTCAGTCGAGTCAGCAGCAGCTGACACACGTGAGCGAGTCGGCATTAGTCGACACAGACCGGGCTCCCCTCATAGCCCGGGCGAAGCTAAGCTTCGCATATCGTACTTATCTTAGTCACCGGTACCTACCCATCACTTTGGAAATATGGCATCATAACACCCGTTTTCAAATCAGGAGATGCAGAGCAAATGAATAATTATCATCCACTAACTTTAGTCCCATTCATATCCAAAGTGCTAGAAAAAAATGTTGCAAATTAATTATCAAAATTCTTAGAATTTCATCACCTCATATCTGAAACGCAGCATATGTATAAGTAAAGTATCCACTGAAACAGAATTATTAAAAAACACAAACAATATTTATAACAGACGAAAATCAAATAAATCACTGCGATCTATCAAAAGCATTTACCAGTGTCACCCATGAAATCTTGTTTAACAAAATGAAAAAGCATGGAATTGGTAACTAGCAATGGTAATCATAGCATGTACAAAGATGCATAAGGACAGATGCAACAAAGAGATTTAGGTGATGTATAAATGAAAAAGAGCTAATGCTACTAGAGGGGAAAATGAGGGGTGGAAATTGCGTTTACTAATCGTAATAAATAAATAGCAGTTGTCTTTGAAGCTACATGCATGGAAACCTAAGGGGATTTGCAAGAGTTTGTGTTGCGAGTATACATGCAGCATATATATATATATATATATATATATATATATATATATATATATATATATATATATATATATATATATATAGATAGATAGATAGATAGATAGATAGATAGATAGATAGATAGATAGATAGATAGATATAGATATAGATATAGATATATACATATACAAACACACACACACACACACAATATATATATATATATATATATATATATATATATATATATATATATATATATATATATATATATATACACATATATATCATCACCAAGGACAGATAGTTCAGAATTGAACACACACACACTCACATATTGTTATTAACATTATGATTATTATTATCATTATTATTATTATCATTATTATCATTACTATTGCTATTATCATTATTATTGTTATTATTGTTGTTATTGTTATTATAATTAATATCATTACTGTTATTATTAATATCATTAGTGTTACTGTCACCATTACTATTATTGTTATCATCATTGTTATTATTATCATCCTTAGCATTGTTATCATATTTTTTCATTATCAATACTATCATTATTATTATTACCATTACTATAATTATTATTACTATCGTTGCTATTATTATTATTATCATCATCATCATTATCATTATCTATTATCATTATCATCATCATTATTATTATTAACATTATTGTTATCGTTATTATCACCACCGTCATCAGCACGATTAGTGTAGTATATCATAGCAATACTTTCATTAGAATGTAACCCTGACAGTTCATGGTTATGAGATTATCATTTATAAGATCACTAAGTTACAGACTGATATGTGATATAGAATGAGATCATGAGGTCACTATGGATGTAAAATTACCCGCAATGATGAAATATATTTTAGAAGAATAAGAAAAAAATATTTTTTAAAATGAAGGCGGTTTAATGAAGGGTTTCTTATCGATTTGTGATATGTGTTAATCAGGTCCGCATGAGGCGCAACCGGTTGATGGTCCGTTCAAGGTGCGTGTGGCAACACCGGTGCATAATAGGAAAAGGTATCACAATAATATTCCTTGTTCGTTATTGCTTAGTGTCATCCTGTGCACAATCTTGGCGTTTTCCTTTCCGCTTATGCACATCGTATCGGCTGTACATAGTCGGCTAGTCCCCAAAGGGTTAAATCTCCGCAAAACCCAATTTTCGTTTGCAATTCCGACGCAGGCTGCTCAAATGCACATCTATGCAACCCCCCTTAAAAATGACACAGGGAAGGCAAACCCATCAACGTATCATTTATGTCTGCATATATATCCACTGGGTACCCTCTTGTCATTCTGTTTGATGAAATAAGCATAAATCAAGGTAATTTTCTCCCCTCTTTCTCTCCTCACTTAGCATCACTTCGTTTCCACTGATGCATAAAGACCGTAGATCCCTTCTATCTGTTGCCCTTTATTATCGTTCATGTGTTGTATATCAGAGATATTATTTCCATATAATTTCTTCTGTCTTTTGGCATGAACATAGGTAGCTCTAAAGTATATCTTGGTTTTGATATGAAAATCACCCTCTGAGATCTTCCCTTCAATTTACCATTATCATTATTATGACTAGCATTATCATTATTTTCATCATCACCATTATCGTTTTCATTATGATCATCATTAACGCTTATCACCGTTATTATTATCATCCGCATCGCCATCATCATTTTCATCTTCATCGTTACCATCATCGTCGCCATTATCATTATTATCACCGTAAACATTTTCCGTCTTTAAATCTCGCGATCCTCCCAACATAAGGCATTTTCACTATACGAAATCCAAGAAAAGTAAGAATTGCAAGTATATTGAACGTAGGCTTCGCAAAAAAATCTTGTTTTTGGATACTCAGCATTGTTTGGAACTGTCCAAGTGGGCGTAAATGTCACTTGTAGTGTGCGATTATGTCAGTAAATATGAATTTCAGAGTAATATTCAGAGAAAACCTAATATGGAGGGAAGGTATCACTCAAATACACAAACAACTTTATATAAAATCAACATTATCAATCATGTACCTTATACGAAGACCATTCCAAAATGGCAGCATTTGAACGCAGCTTGCTTTTTGTACTTGTTTTTAATTTCATACAACCAAGAAAATAACTTGATTCAAACTTCGAGTCAACGAGAATGTCCGATAAACGACAAAAATCTCATTTCCGTTGGGGAAAAATTGTCTTACACTGTAAAGTGTCGCTGGTTTCGCTAGCGACACTTTCGCGAATCTGCCGCGGCAGCCACTCTGGCAATGTCATGACGTTGTTGCTAAAAGATCGACTCCACCTCCATTCGTAAGAATCGTACTCGAGTTAACGAATCTTATTTTATTTTGAATTTATCAAACTGTTTTACAAATAATATAAGCTGTTAGTTATTAACATCTTACAATTACAAACCAAACGACAGAGAGCTATCGAAACCGGATGAAAATTCGTGGGACCGAAGCGCCCTCCATCATACTTTTTCCTTCGTCTATCGACACTGGTTTGAATGTCACACTCTTTTAAATGTTTTGAAAATGCCACTTTTAAAATGAATTAATACTAATTACGCTTAAAAGGATATATAAGTTTACGCCTTCATATTTACTTATACTTACATAATAAGTAAAATAATTACGTAGAACTTAATAAAAAGTTTCGTAATATTCTTTTGACCAGTCATACATATTCTGTAAACACGACGTGAAGCTGTTTGAGATACTTCCCTGTATCTCATTCGTCATGAAACACTATTGGAGGCCTGAATATTCCTAAGGCTAAATCATGATAATAAAAACAACGACTATTGTGTCTAGTACATTCCATTGCATGACATATTGAAAAGTGATTGCATACGAAAGAGAAACCCAAGCCTCACTCTTCTACGTCAATGGCCTTATTAATATGAAAACATTTTACTATTAAAGATTATACTCTACTTTGTTAGCTATGACAGTAGTGTAGATTTTCATTACAAATATTATGTGCTAGAGCATCGTCGACGATCTAGTGAAATGTTTATTACCTATCAGTGAAAGATATTTCTTAGGATCACATCATGGTCATAGATGTAGAAAATTTGATATCACATTACATATCCCCATAACAAATGGAATTAAAAAGAAAACATGTATATGTACATTATATATATATATATATATATATATATATATATATATATATATATATATTATATTATATGTATATATATACAAATATATATATTATTAAATATATACACACACACACACACACACACACACATATATATATATATATATATATATATATATATATATATATATATATATATATATATATATATATATATATATATATATATAAAAACACACACACACACACACACACACACACACACACACACACACACACACACACACACACACACACACACACACACACACACACACACACACATATATATATCGCCAAGGACAGATAGTTAAGAACTGAACTATTTTGCCCCCTATTTGCACCCAAATAGGGAGCGAGTTATATGAAAGTGTAGCACGACAATTTTTGTCGGCGAAATGAGGGCTCAAATTAGTTTGTTTACAAGGCAATCGCAAGGGAGGAAATTGTCGTTTTCTTTGGGAGTCAATAGGATCAGTGCTGTTTTTAAGCCCTACGTTCCGGATGACGTGACCATCATGTCACGAAAAAAATGGCTTAAGGACGTCGTGGACGTTTCGGCTGAAAGCTGGGGAGACGGGAAAGACTCGCACTCGAGTCGCAAAGCACTTGGGAGGATGATTAAACTCATTTGGGGTTTTTGTATTATTCCCAGTGATAAGCCAGTGTGGAATGTAATGTCCGTGAGCAATTTCTGGAAGAGCAACATGGATGACGCTATTTCCATGCTTAGCAATGTATTCCTAGCGCCGTGACCGCCGGTGCAGGTTTTATTACAGAAAATTGGATATTACGAAAAAAGACAAATAATACAATGTTAAATATTTTAATTTTCTTTCAGTGTCAGACAAGCTGGAAAAAAATCAAGTCTGTGCTAAAAGAAAAGAAAAGAAAAAGTCTGCAACCATCTGGATAATGCACATCAAATGACAAATATGGGCATTGGAAAATGGCAAAAATGCTAAAAACGTTAATAATAAAAAAGACATTGCAAGTAGGAGGCACAACGTCTTGTCACCGCGCACGAGTGTCCCCCCGGCCCCCAAGCCGCGCACCCGGCAGAGCGGCCACGCACGTAATGCCCATATTTTGGTCTATGTGATTGCCATTCCTAGGGGAATAGTGCGGGGGTATGGATCTGTATAAATAAATGGAAGAATAATTATGTATGCTTCCCTTTTGGGGTATCACAGGGAAACGGAGAAAAAAAAACAATAATAAATTAGCAAGGAGCGAAAACTGAAAAAGAGGAAATGAGGAATCGTAATAACTGATGCTTCATTTAAACAGGAAACAATATAAGAATGTTAATCAGGAAATCATCATATCAGGTGCATTGTATGGCTACAATTGTTCAAGTATAGGCCTTGTCTTCTGTGGACACAAAAAAGGAAGCTTTGCATGAGATCAGGAAAGCAGTGTGCGTCCCCAGTGAGTGTCGCGCTTGTCACGGAAGGCGAATTTTTCTTTGGCGAAGGGCCATTTCTGAAAGCATATTGTCAAAACCAATCAGCGGAATAAAATCATAGATAAATGATGACTCCCTTTAAAGTATACTAACAAAGAGTGTGACTTGCGAAAAAAGACGTATCTCTCAGCTGCTACCATCATCTTTAAGCAAAGATATCATTCTCTGTAACTGAGCCAACAGTGACATTGAGAGTACTGTAATGCAAGGAGGAAATATATATCTAATGATATTTGTTTTATAAACTCTTCGTAAAAAGTGTTTTCCCTAAAGATATATATATATATATATATATATATATATATATATATATATACATATATGTATATATATATATATATGTGTGTGTGTGTGTGTGTGTGTGTGTGTGTGTGTGTGTGTGTGTGTGTGTGTGTGTGTGTGTGTGTGTGTGTGTGTGTAGAAATAGGTAAAAAAAATTGCTTCGGTTGTGTTTGACTTATTCATCATAATATAAGTATATATGCATAAGCAACATTTTTCATGGGATTTTGGTATCTGAAAACCATATCTTAATAAAGAGAGAGATCTACGTTTGTGGATAATAATAGAAGCCTAAAGAGCAGAGAGGCAGTCAGAAATAAGAGAGAACATGAAAAAAATGAAAACAAACAGATAGCAAAGACAGTAAAAAGTGAAGTGATGTTTTCAGACCCGACCTGACTGAAAAAAAAAACGTGCAGTGTTATTCTGCATCAAAGCTTAAGGAAGAAAATTGTTCATGAGAGTCTTTTTTATGGGGAGAGATAGAGGGGATGCCATTTAAAACATCAGAGTCAAAGCACAGATAATGCAGCTAATTTATATGCAACCAGGTGACGACAAATACAGATTACAAGATATGACCAAATACTTGTTGAAAGTGTAACGGTATATGTATGGTATACTTTAAATGTATACAATACATTGCTCCCTTTCAACATATACCACAATTTACGCGAAAGGACAGACACGCAAAAATACTTTCATATGCATATAGATAGGTATATACAAACATATTTGTAGACCGATGGTTTAAAACAGGGCTGAAAGTGTAGAGAAACCAGGCAAGAAAATTATAACCCGTGTGTGTGTATGTGTGCGTGTGTGTGTGTGTGTGTGTGTGTGTGTGTGTGTGTGTGTGTGTGTGTGTGTGTGTGTGTGTGTGTGTGTGTGTGTGAGAGAGAGAGAGAGAGAGAGAGAGAGAGAGAAAGAGAAAGAGAGAGAGAGAGAGAGAGAGAGAGAGAGAGAGAGAGAGAGAGAGAGAGAGAGGGGG
>NC_051393.1:24226697-24228988 GCF_015228065.2 Penaeus monodon
AAGTGGTTCTGGTTCACAGTGAATCGTCGTTTGGCTATTTATTTTGGTTTTATCATTGTTTCATGAAATCAGTATGTGACAAGAAACTACACTTGCCATGATATTCATTAAACGTGCCCAATTAGGTCAAACTCAGGGATTAAATAGATAGTATTGTATAAAAAAACATGGTCATATTGTTCGTAAAATTTGTTTCGGTAATTACTCATTCCTATCGCCTTCTCATCCTATGTAGAATTTTCAGGCAATAGGATATTATACAGTGACATGATCATATGGTTATCCAAAGCACTACTTACAGTTAACCATAATAGTTGTATCTTGTCTGAGCCGCCGTGGTCACAGCATGATACTTAATTGTAGTTTTCATGTTGTGATGCTCTTGTATAGTATCGTATTAATCAAACAACTGTATTAAAGGTGTTCATTGATATTTGATAGTTTTCCTTATTTGAAGTAATAGTGTGTAAGACAATATGCATGCGTATAAGATTTGCGATTCATTTGGTTTGCGTAGCCAACGCGAATCTACGGCTTCGAACTTAGGAGAAACCATGGTAGTTGGTCACTGTATGTCTGTCTAATATCACTGTTCTAGAGTTTGAAAAGTATGCACCTGAACACACTGTATACAAAAAAAGTTTTTCCCTGCTCGTTTATATATTACGGAGACGCCCTACATCTGTTTTGTCATTTGAAGCACAGGCTGACCCTGTCTTAGCCGCAAAGAGTAACATAAACACATTTTACTGGTATACACGCATATTCCTTCATAATATGCATCAGCAACGCATGAGAAGTAGAATACTGCTAAAGGTGTCTGTAATAGTGCCGCCAATACAGGATCAGCGTAAGGGTCGGCAGGCCAATACAAGGTCATACTTGAGGTCGGCAGACCAAGGCGAAACTAGAATAGGGATCGACAGGCCGATATAAGGTCAGACCAAGGGCCGATCGTCCAATTCAAGGTTTTGACTAAGGAACGGTAGGCCAATACAAGGTCAGACTGAGGTCGGTCGGCCAACAAATTATGGCGTCAAAGCAGCAATGGATATCTTGGTCCAGAGGGCGGAAGGAGGTGATATTCGAAGCTATTTCGTTCGCATACAGTCAACACATAGCCTCTCGGACAGCGCTATAGAAAGGAGTCATGCAACAAATCTATATCTGCCAGAAGTGAAAATCTGCTCAAGACTCCGGGCTAGTACAGTGGCAACGTGTCGGCCTCTCATCCGAGGGTCGGTGGTTCGCGCCACGCCAGGCGGAGAAGTTGCAATTGGCGCCTGGGGGTTACCGCTGTGGCTGGGCACAACGGTGGGTAAGGATTTAGCTCAGTCGAGTCAGCACCAGTTGACACACTCTAATCGAGTCGACACAGGCTGGGCTCCATTCATAGCCATAGATCATGCGAGTTACATCTTCGCATATTTGGTTTACTACGGTGGGCGCACATACATCATGGCTCTGACTTTGTTTTTTATGTGTTTGTGTGTGTGTTTGTATATATATATATATATATATATATATATATATATATATATATATATATATATATATATATATATATATATCAATGCCTGGGCGAAAGAATGCGTGGAACAAGCTCTTGCCAATGCAGCAGTGTATGTGTGTGTGTGTGTTTGTGTGTATGTGTGTGTGTGTGTGAGTGAGTGAGTGAGTGAGTGTGTGTGTGTGTGTGTGTGTGTGTGTGTGTGTGTGTGTGTGTGTGTGTGTGTGTGTGTGTGTGTGTGTGTGTGTGTGTGTGTGTGTGTGTGTGTGTGTACACACACACACACAATATATATATATATATATATATATATATATATATATATATATAAATATATATATATATATATATATATATATATATATATATATACATATATATATATATATATATATATATATATATATATATATATATATATATATATATATATATATATATATATGATACATGCACGTGTGTGTGTTTATCTATCTATCTGTATATAGACATATATGTGTATGTGTGTGTATACATGTATGTACACATATACATATACATGTATGTATATATATATGTGCCCTTCGTTGTTGCAAATAGAACAACGAAGGGGATGAACAAGACCACACGAATATGCCGAAGGCCTTTTCGCTGTATTGCATCATCAGGGAATACATGTAGATATATCTCTGTAGATCTCTTGTTTTGTTTGCCCTGTGTGTGTGTGTGTGTGTGTGTGTGTGTGTGTGTGTGTGTGTGTGGTGTGTGTGTGTGTGTGTGTGTGTGTGTGTGTGTGTTTTGT
>NC_051393.1:24229088-24234088 GCF_015228065.2 Penaeus monodon
TGTGTGTGTGTGTGGTTGTGGGGTTGTGTGTGTGGGGTTGTGTGTGTGTGTGTGTGTGTGTGGGTGTTGTGTGTTGTGTGTGGGTGTGTGTGTGGGTTGAATATACAAATATGTAGATTGATATATATATATATATATATATATATATATATATATGTATATAATATATATATATATATATATATATATATATATATATATGTGTTGTTTATTTATGTATATATATTATATATATGTGTGTGGTATATATATATATATATATATTATATATATATATAATATATATATATATATATATGCATATATATATATATATATATATATATATATATATGTATGTATGTATGTATATATGTATGTAAGTATATATGTGTAAGTGCGAATGTGTTGTGTCATTGTTATAGATTTTCCTTGAATTACTTAGTTCTTAGTTCTCTCTCTCTACTGCCATGTGCCATACTCTACAGGACTATTGACTTAGCATTTTTATTGCTATGTGACCTGATATAGACAGAGAAAAATAGAACAACCGTACTTACCCCGAATCGCTCCCTCTTTAAATGTATATAATCACTGCTGGCATCACTGCCGAGAGTTATTACGTCCCACCTTCTCGACTCGCCGGGGACAGGCAGTGACCGCGAGATCTAGGAGATAAGTGAAGACACACACTTATTTGGAAAGTTTCGGTCCTCTTGCGGTCTCCGAATCTGCTGTAATTATCGTCACCTCGAGAAAAGTTTTGGCCAAGAAGAAAGAGTTAGGGGAAGGCATAGGGAGGGGGGAGGGGGTGAAGGAGATGGCGGAGAAAGGGGGTTGGTTGAGGAGGGAGAAAGATTGGGAAAGGGAGAAAATGAGAGAGGAGTAGAGAGAGAGGAGGAGGAATAAAAGAAAAAGGTGGAAGAGGGGAATGGAGAAAAAGAAAGAAAGGAGGTTGAAGGGAAGATGAAAAAGTAGGGGGGGAGAGGTATAAGGAAGAGAAGGGAAGAGAGGAGTAATGAGAGATGGAAAAAGGGAAAGAATTTGGAGCGTGAGGGAAGGAAGGGTGATATAAGGATGAGATAAAGGAGATGGCACTAATTGGGAAGAAGTGACAGGGAGCTAGGGATTGATCCTCGTAATTGGTGAGGGAATAAAAGCAAAAGCGAGATCGCAGAAAGTCGTCGACGTAGCCAAGGAATAAGGAGGTGAGGAAGGAAAACGAGAAAAAAAAAATTGTTATAACTCACAATAAAGAAAACAAAATGTGAGATTTACATCAATAATATATGCATGCAAGTATATACCGTGGAAGCATACATAACTACTTACATACACTGAGAGACAGACGAGGGAGGGGTGATGATGAAAAGAGACAGACATACAGTAGAAAAACAAACAAACAAACATCAACTGTTATAACTCGCTGGATTAACACTTCAAATCAGGAAGATAAAGAAGAAGAGAAACAGGAAAAAGGATAAGTAACTTAGAAACGTAACACATTAAATAACTTTACTGGGGGCATGAATGAAGATTAATGTATTGTAAAATACGACATAAATTCATAATGAGTTTATATTTACCTAAACGTACTTACGTACATCAAATACAAACAAAAACATTCACCAAGGTGCATAAATAGATGAATGAAAAGAATATTTACAAACGAAGGAATTGGAGAGCATAGAAAGAAAATTAAGCAATGGAAACAAGCTAGAGGTGAAGAAAAGTGAAAAACCGAATCATTAAAGAAAAAAAGTGGATGCAAGGGAAAGATTGACAAAAAGGTTTGATGTGAAACCTGGAAAAATATAGGTCTCAAACTAATAGGAATTGATACACAGTACCGTATATATACCTCACCGACACAGGGAAACACACTTACATACATGCACACACACACACACACACACACACACACACACACGCACACACACACACACACACACACACACACACACTCACACACACACACACACACACCACACACACACCACACACACACACACACACACACACACACACACACGCACGCACACACACACACATATCTATCTATCTACCTAGGTATATACACCCCTACATATATAAATATAATTTCACCTAAATTTGACGATTGTGTCGGTTTACCCGACCAAAGAGATTCAATAGACTCGTCGCTGAACCATTAGTTTTCCAAGAGCTGAGGTCGTTCTGGTAAGGTGGAGTGATTCACACATTTCCATAAGAGCACCATAAACTTCCGCTTGAAGCGTCTGAATAATCTGAAGCGTTACGGTAACAGCCTTATCATCTGTTGATGCAGGTTTGCTGTGCAGCCGTCCGAATGGACTCTGGCTCTGCGCAAACGCCTGCTCCAGGAGGTCGGTGTTTTCAGTAGTGGTGGTAGTAACAGGCCCCCCTCTGTTTGGTTTGTCAAGAACAGATACTATTTCAAGAAAATTACCAGTGATAGCGTAAATTGTGCTACGCGTTGGAGCAGAGTGGCAGCCATGAAGCTTCTCGAACTCGTGGATTGAAAAACCTTGTCAGGTGGCAATTTTGCAACGCTAGTCTATCGTTAAGGACGCCCCCCAAATCGACCTACTTAAATTTCATATGGCTTGGGGTGGCTTGTATTTAATCCTCTGTTGAGTGAGCACCGGGGTACTTAGGTCATCGAAACATTACCAATTTTATCCAGTTTCTTTTGTTCTGTAATCATATAAAAAAGCCATGGTATATTTTATATATATATATATATATATATATATATATATATATATATATATATTATTATTACTATTACCATTATTATTATTATTATTATTATTATTATTATTATTATTATTATTATTATTATTATTATTATTATTAGCAGAGAGAGGAGTAGAGAGAGAGGAGGAGGAATAAAAGAAAAAGGTGGAAGAGGGGAATGGAGAAAAAGAAAGAAAGGAGGTTGAAGGGAAGATGAAAAAGTAGGGGGGGAGAGGTATAAGGAAGAGAAGGGAAGAGAGGAGTAATGAGAGATGGAAAAAGGGAAAGAATTTGGAGCGTGAGGGAAGGAAGGGTGATATAAGGATGAGATAAAGGAGATGGCACTAATTGGGAAGAAGTGACAGGGAGCTAGGGATTGATCCTCGTAATTGGTGAGGGAATAAAAGCAAAAGCGAGATCGCAGAAAGTCGTCGACGTAGCCAAGGAATAAGGAGGTGAGGAAGGAAAACGAGAAAAAAAAAATTGTTATAACTCACAATAAAGAAAACAAAATGTGAGATTTACATCAATAATATATGAATGCAAGTATATACCGTGGAAGCATACATAACTACTTACATACACTGAGAGACAGACGAGGGAGGGGTGATGATGAAAAGAGACAGACATACAGTAGAAAAACAAACAAACAAACATCAACTGTTATAACTCGCTGGATTAACACTTCAAATCAGGAAGATAAAGAAGAAGAGAAACAGGAAAAAGGATAAGTAACTTAGAAACGTAACACATTAAATAACTTTACTGGGGGCATGAATGAAGATTAATGTATTGTAAAATACGACATAAATTCATAATGAGTTTATATTTACCTAAACGTACTTACGTACATCAAATACAAACAAAAACATTCACCAAGGTGCATAAATAGATGAATGAAAAGAATATTTACAAACGAAGGAATTGGAGAGCATAGAAAGAAAATTAAGCAATGGAAACAAGCTAGAGGTGAAGAAAAGTGAAAAACCGAATCATTAAAGAAAAAAAGTGGATGCAAGGGAAAGATTGACAAAAAGGTTTGATGTGAAACCTGGAAAAATATAGGTCTCAAACTAATAGGAATTGATACACAGTACCGTATATATACCTCACCGACACAGGGAAACACACTTACATACATGCACACACACACACACACACACACACACACACACACACGCACACACACACACACACACACACACACACACACACACACACACACACACAC
Organism: Penaeus monodon; assembly: GCF_015228065.2. NCBI lineage: Eukaryota > Metazoa > Arthropoda > Malacostraca > Decapoda > Penaeidae > Penaeus > Penaeus monodon. The sequence goes on from NC_051393.1 coordinate 24,233,038, forward strand.
ACACACACACACACACACACACACACACACACACACACACACACACACACACACACACACACACACGCACACACACACACACTCACACACACACACACACATATCTATCTATCTACCTAGGTATATACACCCCTACATATATAAATATAATTTCACCTAAATTTGACGATTGTGTCGGTTTACCCGACCAAAGAGATTCAATAGACTCGTCGCTGAACCATTAGTTTTCCAAGAGCTGAGGTCGTTCTGGTAAGGTGGAGTGATTCACACATTTCCATAAGAGCACCATAAACTTCCGCTTGAAGCGTCTGAATAATCTGAAGCGTTACGGTAACAGCCTTATCATCTGTTGATGCAGGTTTGCTGTGCAGCCGTCCGAATGGACTCTGGCTCTGCGCAAACGCCTGCTCCAGGAGGTCGGTGTTTTCAGTAGTGGTGGTAGTAACAGGCCCCCCTCTGTTTGGTTTGTCAAGAACAGATACTATTTCAAGAAAATTACCAGTGATAGCGTAAATTGTGCTACGCGTTGGAGCAGAGTGGCAGCCATGAAGCTTCTCGAACTCGTGGATTGAAAAACCTTGTCAGGTGGCAATTTTGCAACGCTAGTCTATCGTTAAGGACGCCCCCCAAATCGACCTACTTAAATTTCATATGGCTTGGGGTGGCTTGTATTTAATCCTCTGTTGAGTGAGCACCGGGGTACTTCGGTCATCGAAACATTACCAATTTTATCCAGTTTCTTTTGTTCTGTAATCATATAAAAAAGCCATGGTATATTATATATATATATATATATATATATATATATATATATATATATATATATATATATATATATATATATATATTTTATTATTATTACTATTACCATTATTATTATTATTATTATTATTATTATTATTATTATTATTATTATTATTATTATTATTATTATTAGCAATAATGAATATAAGAAAATGATAGGAATATTTTCTTTTTTTTAATAATTAACTCGACGCTCTCCCTTTCCCCATCAATTATAAATCAGTAATAATTCTAAAAAATGATAAAT
>NC_051393.1:24271588-24276588 GCF_015228065.2 Penaeus monodon
GTTTTGCAGGACTCGGAGAGAAGCTTTCTTGTTTATTGGGGAGAACGAAAAAAAAGGATGAGAAATTGAAGAACTGAGAATGAGAATAGGAAGATATAGGTATGTATGAAAGTCGAGTATAGAACTATGTAAACTGGGAAGATATAGGTAGGGGTGAAATGAAAGTTCGATAGAATATATAGAAAGTAGGAAAAATTGGAAGACATGGGTAGGTGGAAAAGAAAATCTGATAAAGGGTGGATTTAGGGAAGAGGTGAAGATCTGGGTAGGGGAAAACAAAGGTGATTAAAAGGAGGGGAGATGAGAAAGTATGAAAGGATATGGAGAGAGGGGAAAAACAAGGAAATTTGTTACAAGGACAAATACTTAGAGTAGCATTAGAATTAATAGTTGAAATATTTTTGGTATTCATTCATCTTGCAATATATAAACGATTGCATCTCCACGTTTGTTGGGGTGAACTGTACAGATATACAGATGGCAGTAGTGTATGAAATATATGATAAGCTAAGGTGTCTTCATTACTGCACGTGTACCCACATTAATTTCTTATGTATCGATCAAAACTGCTTGATCTACTATGCCACAACAGTTATCACACAGTACCTTGTGCATTTTTACATCTATAAAATACATCCTCTTTCTATAAGTTCAAGGTTCAGACATACTTTCCTCCGGTTCACACGTCTCCTTGATCACAGCGAACTCGGTTCTTCGACTTTTTGTAAATTTATTTCCTATGTCTTGGGGTCTCCAGATTTTACACTGCTGTGCACCGTATATGCCTATCCAACATTTCGAGCCTGGCCCAGTCTCAGCAGTGTTTTTAGGTTTGGTCTATCAATATGAACCATGAACGGCTTCCATGCTCATCATTGAATAAGAACTACATCATTGATTTTGCCAGCAACCCTACAAGGTTCAACATATAATAGTTGTGCCTCCGTACTTATACAAAGGCATCGTGCTCCTTTTAGATAGACTCGGTCCCTCTTTTTTCTGATAATATCTCGCCCAAGACCTATCCGTTGCCCTTTTAATCTATTTCTTTCTATCAGTTCATTACACTAATGAAACATCTACTTACCCACAATATATACCTCCTGAGAATATATCTCAGTATTATACCACATAGTCCTATTCCCTGTATAACAAATATGGGAATGTTAGCTCCTTATGTCTCAGTACAGTGTTTCCTTTATAATTCTGTGATAAGCAGTGTATACTTCTCGGGGAGAAACGGTATATCTGGATTATTAGTTGCACATGTTCTTATGCTTCTCTCTAGGATTCCAGTCACTGGAAAGAAGATGATAAGGCATTATTCTATACCTGTCAGTTCCTATCTGGCTCTATATACAGCCTCAAACACTTTGTTCAATAACATCAGTAATCACCTGCGAGAAGGTCCCTTCACTCATTATGACAGTGCTAACGAACGCTCCTGCTTCCCTACGTATCTGCGTTTACTTTAAAGGGGCTACATAGAGTGAGAACACCCAACAATGTAAGTACATAATTTTATCCAAAAGGTCTAAATGCCTTTGACACTATTGCCTAGGAGGTGCCGGTATCGGTATTCAAAGGAGGAACTATCCTGGAAGCCGAAAAATTGTCAGGATGGCAAGTATTTGACTAATATACACATACTCACTACACATCTTGCACATAAAAGAAAATCAGAAATATTAGTTGGTTTATATATATCCTCGTGCTTCTTTTATTTATCTATGTGCATTTGGTTATTTATTCATTCGTTTATATTACTGTGAGTGATCATAGTTGCTCTGGATAAACAACAATTATTTTTCTTCTTCTTCTTTTTTACATGAATTCTCCTTTTTGAGAATCTTTTATGAATCTATACCATTATTCCCCCAAAAAGAATCTATTTAAGATGCGTACACAATAATGATTATGAAATCGTGAGAAGCAGTCAGAGTGCTTAATGCCTTTGGTGAGACTTCCTCAAGATGCGAGTCAACAGAACTGCTCAACTGCTCTTTGAGTTGAACGGCCACTTTATACAACTGCCATGAATATAGAATTAATTAATGGCTGATCCATCTACATTCTCTGAGACAAAGCATCATCTAAGCCATTCTCTCTTCCAGGGATATTCTCTCTAATGTCAAAGTCAGTAATAGCTCGTTGCCACTGAACACCTAATCGGAAGCCCAATACCGTAGTAACCTATAATCTGTATGTATGAGAATTGGATATCATTGTATCATAGTCTTATTGTTCTTGGGGCACCAACCATAATAATTAAACTCTGCCATGGTTGAATACCATATAAAATATACCAGCGGACATATCACCCTTTTCATGCTTTCCTGTTAGGCCCTCCATATAGCAGCTTTGTTTGCCTCAGGAGCCAGCATAAAGATACAAGCAAAATCTGAAAATCTCACGGGTGCATTTTGGCAACACTCCTCTTAACCCTTAAAAGGATGCGGAAATCATGGAGCAGTGTACTTAATAACCACTTCTTTGAACTCGTAAAAATAAGGGGGGGGGGGGCAATGATAACTTCAGTGCCTTGTCTAGATGCACAAAACCTACTTCAACAGGTCTATCTTGCCTCATCCCTGTACTTCATTGGAAAGGGATAACGTTCCTTGTGTCCCCCATGTCCTAACCTCACGAAAGAAAAGTAGGTAATGGCTCATCTGTAGCTAAGAAAGCTCCTCCAGACTATGTAAGTAATCTATATAGAGTACCAAGATTCTTGCTACCACTGGGAAACATTTCGCCGACCTACTCTTTGCAGCTTATCCCGGCCCAAACATCCCCATCACTAGAAATATGTTCCCCCTCTCTATTTATACGATTGGTATCAGTTAAACCCTCTAACCCTACGAAACAAGTGTTTACTTGCAACTCTAAACGACTTCCATTCCAGTTTGCAAAAGGGATTATAAACCACAGTGTCTAATTCAATTCGTGCCTATATCCTCACATACACGATAATCAGGTACGAACGTTCATCTGGTCAAGCCTGTTTATCCCCAAGAACCTTTGCCAGCAATGATCTACAGCTATGGCTTCCCAGCACAACCATAAGGGAAACACGTCATTTGTTAAGATTAAGATGCCGTATTTTTTTTTTTTTTTTTTTGTGTGTGTGCGTGCGCGCGTGCGTGCGTGCGTGCGTGCGTGCGTGCGTGCGTGTGTGTGTGTGTGTGTGTGTGTGTGTGTGTGTGTGTGTGTGTGTGTGTGTGTGTGTGTGTGTGTGTGCATATGAATATATGTATGTATGTATGTATGTATGTATGCATGTATGTGTTTGTATTTATATATATGTGTGTGTGTGTGTGTGTGTGTGTGTGTGTGTGTGTGTGTGTGTGTGTGTGTGTGTGTGTGTGTGTGTGTGCATGTGTGTGTGTGTAAACTTATAAACCTCTAAATATTCTGTGGTAAAAAAATGAATAAATCCCATCAAGGGGCCTCCACGGCCGACTTTCGGGTTCACAAAGCCTTGCTCCGGTAAACTCGCTTTCCTTTCTATCTTTAGTTCCAAAACTGCTCCCACTTTCAAGCAAATCTATTCCACCGACGTCTGTCCCTTATTCGTTCTCTCTATTTATCCCTTTCTCCCTGTCTTTTCTTTGTCGATATCTGCGTACTTGTATGTTGGTGCTTGTATGTGTATGTTTGTGTTTGACTATTTGGTTGTTTCTGTGTGTAGAGGGAGGGGGAACTTATATAATTATTGGAGGGGAAGAAGAAATAAACAGTCCTGAGAAAGGTAATGAATAAGTGGAAGGAAAAGTGCGACCGAATAAGAGTGTCTTCACGACAATGTGACGTAAAGGTTATAGCGGATGGGCTGCTGATAAAAATGAATCTTAACTGCAATCGGTAGCATGCTCACCAATTCCATTGCCAAGCGAGCGAGCGAGGGAGAGAGAGAGCGAGAGCGAGAGAGAGAGAGGGAGAGAGAGAGAGAGAGAGGGAGAGAGAGAGAGAGAGAGAGAGAGAGAGAGAGAGAGAGAGAGAGAGAGAGAGGGAGAGATAGGAGAGAGAGAGAGAGAGAGAGAGAGAGAGAGAGAGAGAGAGAGAGAGAGAGAGAGAGAGAGAGAGAGAGAGAGAGAATGAAATGTACGACCTACGCCATGTAATAAAGCAAGTGTAAAGAAACCAATAAATATACAAAGCTAATATTCTTGGGACACTTTCCGCTTGACCTTTGACCTTCAGGCAAGCTATTACTTCTATTCCGGCACAGATGGATGGAACACTACCAGCGACAGCAGTAGTGTAAGAATAATATATGCTTTTGGATAAAAGAGCTCGATAAAGATTTAATTGTTCTGAACGTTCAAGTATCTTTACATTTTTCTTTTCCTTTTTTTTCTAAGTTACTATCATAACCATCATCGTCATTATCACCATTATTATCTCAAGATCACCATCATCATCTTCATCATTAATATCATTATCATTATCAGCAGCATTATCATCATCATCATCACAATTATTTTTACTACTATCATCAACATCATGATTTATAAGTCGACCAAGAAATAAAACTCCTCATCATTTTCATTTTCCTCTTCAACAGTACCATCAATAACACTGCCATACCATCATCTTCTTCAGCACCCTCCTCCTCACCAACAGCCATCATATATATCCTCCTCCTCCTCCTCATCTCCATTACTAGAATTGCCCTTAACAGCAATCTTCTCATTATTAATATCATCTTCAATATTCTCATTTTCATCAGCAGCATCAGCATCAGCAGTATCATCACCATGTCATCAACATCATCACCAATAATCTCTATTAGAATCATCATTACCTACATATTCTTCATTGTCCTAAGAAGAAGATGAAAAAGACGAAGAAGTGGAAAAGGAAAAGAAAAGAGAAAATGAAAAATGAAATCCAAATCAGCCGTCCCTTTACCAAAAAAAAAAAGGTTGGAAATCCTGATTAGCATGTGTCAAGTGAAGAAAGACCGATGTCAGGAAAGGGGAAGATGAGGGGAGAAA
>NC_051393.1:24284088-24286588 GCF_015228065.2 Penaeus monodon
GTACAGCCTTCCAAACGGGAGACAGGGCTGCATGCAAGCCACAGATGATGGCATTTTCATATGCCTTCAACAACTCTGCAGCAATCCCACAGACACCAACAGCCTTTCACTGATTGGTGGATCAGCCACTAGTAGCTGTGTGCCCGCCAAAGGCAGTTGTCAAGTCGGGGGATTTATTCTATACAGTTGCTCAAAGTACTCAGCCCAGCGGGCCCTATATTCACCAGTCTCTGACACAGCGCGACCATCCTCTGCCCTCACCGAGCCCAGTTAAGAAATGGATTTCGACCAGAGTTCCCTCAGGGATCGGAAAGCAGGTCACAGGTCATTTTGTGCAAAATAACCTTCCAACTCCTCCACGATGCCCCTAACGTACTTTTCTTGGTCCATTCTCAAAGAGGCCCTAGCAGAGCCAGACAGCTCCCTGTGCAAGACATGGTTCCCATATAGTCTGACAGCACGACTCATCTCTATAGTGTTCAGCGTCTCGTCCGAGACAACACGCCTCCTTCGCCGAGGTCGGATCACAAGGCACTCCTCAACAGCTGACAGGGTTTTCCACAATGTGCCACACAACACAGCAGTGTCCCGTAGAGTGCCAAGCATTTCAAACCGATTTGAGACTACCACTGAATACTCCTGGACCACTTCCTCACTCTTGAGCCTCTCGAGATGAAACACCTGCTGGGGAGATCTTGGGATGCGTCTAGAGCTGAGGCGGAGCCTTAGTGTTGCAACAACAAGTCTGTGGTCGATAGCAAAGTCCTCGGCACTCCTAAAACTCTACAGTTCTGACGGTTCCTCCAGCGAGTATCCACAAGAATATGGTCGATCTCTTTAGCTACAACGCCAGTATTGGAGTACCAAGTCCAGCGGTGTAAATCTCGCCTCGTGTGTATTATATATATATATATATATATATATATATATATATATATATATATATATATATATATATATATATATATATATATATATATATATATATATAAATATATATATAATATATGTACAATATATAGATAATATATATATAATATATATATATATATATTATATATATATATTATATATATATAATATATATATATATATATATATATATATATATATATACATATATATATATATATATATACATATACATACATATATATATATATATATATATATATATATATATATATATATATATATATATATCACACACATAATATTTATTCAAAGCCTGTCGAATATTGGTTCCCGAGGAAAATTGAGATACATTTGACAAAGATTTAAGAACACATAAGTGTAATTAGGTAAAGTACAGAGCTTACTTATATTTTAATTTTTAAATTTTAATTTACTTTTTTAATACTAATGAAGAAAATTGTTGAATGTTTACCCGATCATTTTTGTTTAACTTTTATGCATTTGATGTTTTTTTATGACTACCAATGTGTTTGTTAAGTAATGCATGTGTGTATATATTTATACGTATATATATATTTAATTTTTATCATTAATATCATTATTGTTTCTATTATTGCAATTTACGGTTTGGTACGCATTAAAAGTATTACAAACAAAAATTTGAATCTTTAAAATAATCATCATGTAAAGGTTTGATAGCGAATTATGGCTTAATCTTATTTATTTAGCAAACCTTGGGCAATACTGAAAAAAATCTAATACTATTCTTAAACAAGGCAATGAGGACTCTGTAATTACTAAGTATTATAACTTTCAAATTTAGCAAATAGTTCAGTCCTCAGGTATATAGAAATGTTGAACATACAGACAAATTATCTTTTAATTTTCCAAAACTAGACAGTGTCGAATCACTAAATAAAATGAAAATTATATAGCCGGCCAAACGTCGACTTCAACTATCATAAAACGACCTCTTGCCGTTTTTGGCTCATGAGAAAACAAAACTTTTGTATTTAATTTTAAAGTTGACATCTTAAGGTGCAGTTAGAAGCAAAAGGAAGATTTTTTTTTGTAAAATTGATTATGTTTTAATAAAAAGAAAAAAAAGAGCAGTAGAACAAAGCCTGTTTATGCTGCATTTTCTATTCTTCTTCTGGCCGAAAATCACAGTAATCATAATAGTAGCATACTTTACTTTTCTTCTATTTTTTTAGATCCTTTAAATTTTCTTGAAAGAATGTGTATATTGTGCAAGATGACTGCTATCATTATTACTTCTATTACAGGAAGTACTACTGCTACCAACACTACTACTACTGGTACTCTAACAAACAGTAATGATAATAATAACAATACTTTAAGGATGATAATGATAATAATAATAATAATGATACTACTACTACTACCACTATTACTACTACTACTACTACTACTGCTAATGATGATAATAATAATAATGGTAAGAATTGATAATGATACTGATAGTAATAATAGAAGTAGTTTTAGTAGATTAATCATGATAATAACAATAATCATAATATACTATTAATAAAGATAGTTATTAGACCAGCATTTAATACATCGA
>NC_051393.1:24289088-24291588 GCF_015228065.2 Penaeus monodon
GCACATACAGCAGTAAGAGACATGAAGCCAAAGGCATGCTTCAGTCTCAGTGCCATAATACACTCATCAACCGGTGTCACCTCAACTACCGAAGGCTGAAGTCGGCTGTAGATGGCTATGGCTACACCCTGGAGGTGGTGACCATCTCTGCGGCCCGACCAGTAGTAGATGTACCCACCCATACTGATCGTGCCGCTACCAGGTCTTCTCACCTCTGAGAGGGCAGCCACCTCAACTCCCAGTCGCTTCAATTCCCGCGATAGCAGAGGTAACTGCTCATCCTGCCGCAAGGACCGGATGTTCTAAGCGCCTACCAGGAAAGCTCGCCTGCGGTTAAGCCTCGGGTGGTCACTCTGGGTACACACCACCTCTGCCGCCCCCGCCGACGCTGCCCCAAATAAAGGGGGTCGGCGGGCTGTGGGGCCGCCCATCCGCATTTACCCCACAAGCTTCATGGTGAGTTGACGCCTGCCAGGGCGCAGGCGGGACGAGTAACTCTCGTTCCAATCCTGCGCCCCGACATTTGCCCTCCCCACAACCCGCCTTGCTTGCTGGGTGGGAGGTACAGCTCCCCTCCCCCCAGCATATCCATTTACTTGTTGCGTTGCCGGAGGGTCTTCTGGGGGGAGGAGGATTGGCAAGGCCCACCTTCCCCGAGCCGCCCCACTACCCCAGGGTAGCTAGGGGGCAGGAGTTGGAACGGAGCCAGAGCATGTCCACACGCCGGTGGGCCATAGCTCCGCACCTCTGGGGCCTCATGCTACTCCGAGATCCCCCACAGTTTAGCTTGGGACCGCAAAGTGCCCAGTTACCCATGGGTGGCCACGAGGAGGCACTGCAGAAGTCTTGATGATGGAGAGGCTGTGACCTAGCAGGGGAGACTTATGCAAAAACTGCTCCCTTTTTCGCACTGGGCTAGCCAGTGGTGGAAGCTGCAAGCGTGAAGGCAAGCACTTAATACTATCTAAGCTACCACACCATCGCTTCACATCACTTGTGCGTGAAGCACCCACCCATTATTTATATATGCTTATATATAATGCATATCTATCTATCATCTATCTATCTATATATACCTATTGTTCATAATTCGATTTTTTTTATACATATATACATGTGTATATAGTATAGTATATTATATATATATACATATATACACGTGTATATGTGTATAAGAGAAGAAAAATTGAACTATGAACATTAGGATTTAATGCATCTACGCACATTCCCTATTCCGATATTACTAGGTGTCATTACTGAACAGAATAAAATAATAAAAAAAGGGTCAATATGTGTAAGGAATCTCTTACTATATTCCTACGAAAAAATGGAAATTTCATCCGATAAAGATTTAACTAGGGTTCATAAAATGAACTTTGATGCGAGTAGCAGCTTCCTAATCTGTTATAAACGAGAGTATCAAAGATTTTCATGTGCCATTAGGAACATTATTTCATAATTTAGTTTTCATACGCCTTGTTTTCATAGGAAAAGTCTTACAGAAAAGGGTAACTGCGAATTTATTTATATCTAGGCTGATGGCCTAACACATATTTTATATAATTCTTAGTTACTGTTGTTTAAATAAAAAAAAAAATAGAATGTAAAGATAACATTTCACTACATACATATACATGAAACTAATACACACACATATACAATTCATATATACAATTATATATATATATATATATATATATATATATATATATATATATATATATATATATATATTTATATGTATATAATATATATATATATATATATATTTATATATATGTAATATATATATATATATATATAATATATATATATATATATTATATAGATATATATATATGTATATATATATATATATATATATATATATTTTTTTTTTTTTTTTTTTTTTTTTTTTTTTTTTTTTTTTTTTTCAACAGCCATTTATTCCACTGCAGGAAATCGGCCTCTCTCAATTCATTATTTGAGAGCATATTTTGCAGTCTCATCCTTGCCTGATTGGATGCCCTTCCTAATCAACCGCGACGGGGAATTAAACTCGGGACCATGAGGGTCGGAGTCCAGTGCTCTAACCACTGGACTATCGCGGCAGTCGTATATACATATATATATATATATATATATATATATATATATATATATATATATATATATATATATATATATAGGCCGCGGTGGCCGAGTGGTTAGAGCATCGGACTCAAGACTGTCACGACGGCAATCTGAGTTCGAGGGTTCGAATCCCCGGCCTGCGCGTTGTTCCCTTGGGCAAGGAACTTCACCTCGATTGCCTACCTAGCCACTGGGTGGGCAAGCCAGCCCAAGTCAGTGCTGGTCCCAAGCCCGGATAAATAGAGAGAATAATTACCTTAAAGGTAACACCGGCACTCCCCGTGGAAAGGAACTGGGGACCCTACCACGTACTTACTCCAATAGCATCACGACATGAAAAGTACAATTAAGTATCATGCTGTGACCACGGCGGCTCAAACATGAACCT
>NC_051393.1:24296588-24306588 GCF_015228065.2 Penaeus monodon
GGAATTTTCCTCGTTTGTGGAAATACATAGCCAGGGGTTTCTTGCTTTGGGGAAAATTTGAACCCATGATAATGTTGTCCACTGTACAACCTGATTTATTGCAGCCCCTGCAGGTGTCCTTGCACATACTGTAAGTTTCCTCCTGAGCAGTACAGTGTAAAGTCGTCCACATACAGATTTACATGAGACAGAACTTGGAACAAACCTTTTGCATTTTCATTTATGCAATGGCAAACAGGGTCACACTTAAACATCCCTTGTGGACCCCTTCCGCTGATCTCCCAGGTTAGAGAAACTGTTTCCCACCCGAACTTTAAATTTCCTGTTAGCAAGGAAGTTTTGTATGAAGGTAGGTAATGCTCCTATTAAACCAATGTCATACAACTTCTTGAGTATGCCATGCTTCCAAGTAGTATCCTAAGCCTTTTCAAGGTCAAAGAAGAAAGTGATGTCGCTGTGCGAAGGAATTCTGTATAGCAGTTTCCATCCTTACAAGTGCATATGTGGTCGATCTCAATCTTCTAAACCCATATTGATATGGAGTCAGCACATTTCCTTTTCTAGCAGCCATTTCAACCTGAAGTTTACCATTTTCACCATCAGCTTGCAGATGCAGCTGGTGGGGGGAAATTGGTTCTGTAATTTCCTGGTGTGGAAGCATCCTTGCCAGGTTTAGGGACAGGAATGATTATAGGCTCTTTCCATGTGGATGGCACTGTACACTCCCTATATATCCTATTGAATAGGTCCAACAAGAACTTCTGGGAGCTCTCTGGTAAGTGAGATATCATTTGGTATGGAATATCGTCACTTTCTGGGGCAGTCTTACGGCAGAGCTGCAAAGCAGAGTCCATCTCCTTGCGCAAAAATGGCAAGTTGTATGGAAGTTCTGCTTCAGTCCTACTGAAGAACGACACTGGGTGTCGTTCCTGTTTCAGCCCGAAGAGTGGAGAATCGGGCAGTGTAAGATGCTCCAGGAGATCTCTGCCATGGATTTAGCTAGCTCATTAGAAACATCTTTTTTATCTGTGATGATTATGCCATCAATCTTTAAATCAGGTGGTGACAGTGATGTGCTCTTTCCAGCGATCTTATGCACCTTGTCCATACCCTGCTAAGGGGGTCCCCAGAATTAATCAAGGAGTCATACTGTCTCCATGATGTCCTCTGGCCTCCTTAGAACTCACTTGGCCTTGGCTCGGTCTTTTTGTAATGGATCCAGGTTACATCACTGGGGGGTCGTTTCAACTGTCTTAATGCAGCTTTTCTTGCTCTGACAGCTTGTTGGCATTCATCAGACCACCATGGTACTGGAGGTCGACGGTAATGCCCGCAGCTTTTGGGAATGGATGCTTCTGTTGCAAGGTGAATTCTTTGATGTGAATGATTAACAGCATCTTGAAACACTGGAAATCATTCACGATCCATGCATTACTGCAGTTGTCTAAAAGATTCCAGTCCGCATGTTCAAGTTGCCATCTCTGCACTCCATTGGCTGGAATACCATTCACCTCCTCCAAAAGTATTGGAAAATGGTCGCTTCCATGTAAGTCTTCCATAACTTGCCAAGTGAAATTCATCTGTGAATCAGGTGAGACAATTGACAGGTCTGTATTGGAGAATGTCCCAGTTTGAATTTTAAAATGTGTGGGAGTGTCACTGTTCAATAAAACTGCAAACTACTCTTAGGAGCAAGGACTCCAAGGCCCTTCCTCGAGGTTTTCACAAAGTGTCTCCCCAGAGGTGATGCCGACCATTTAAATCTCCCAAGAGTAGAAATGGGTGTGGCAACTGCCCAAGTAGATCTCCAAATCATTTATGTTGAATTATGTGGAGGAAGGTAGATAGATGCACAGTGTAAGGTCGTGTCAAGCCTATTCTCACAGCCCTACCTGCAGTGTTGTCTGCAGGTGGATGGCCTGGAAAGGAATATCCTGATGTACCATTACTGCTACTCCTCCATGAGGTCCATTGTCAAAAGTCCCATAATGGGCTTGAATTTGGAATCCTGTCTGGGAAATTGGATGATTTTCCCTGGTCATAATCTCTTGTAGGCATACACAAACTGGGTTACATGAAGCTATCAGATGTTGCAGTTATTCCCATTTTGCATGAATTCCCTGACAGTTCTATTGGATTAGGGTATCCAGTTCCTTAAACTATTTTTTTCATAAGGTGTTTGGCAGCACCTGTGGTCAAGGTTGTCTTTCACCTTTAGGCTTCCCTTTCCAGGATCTTGGGAGAAGTCTTTTTTAGGGGTTGTTTACCCGTGGAACTAGTTTCCACAGGGTCCTTTTGACAGGCTCAGGATTTCTTTGCCTGCGCAAAGAACAGACCTGAGCCTTTGCTTCAGGGGCATTCTGCCTAGCAGCAGAGGCTCCTGTGGATGTGGTGGCAGCTGGAGTTGTCACCGTTGAGACCCCTGGAGCCCTTTCTGACGACTCCAAAGACCCCACCTTGAAATGAGTCTTTTGAACAGACTAAGGATTCCTTTGCCTGGGAAAGGGCAAACCCAAGCCTTGCTTCAGGGCATTCTGCCTGGCAGCAGAGGCCCCTGTGGGTATGTGGAGCTGTCACCATTTGAGGCCTCTGGAGCCTCACCTGATGGCTCCAAAGACCTTACTTTGGGAGGAGGAGTCTCCTCAATAGACCTCTCACTCCTACTCCATTTCTGGTGGAATTCACCAGAGGCAGTTTCAGCAATTGGGGACTGAGGTTTAAAAAAAGTGGCAGAGTGTGTGGTGTAAGAAGCAATGGAGGGCAAGGGTTGGTGGGAAGGAGGATGAGCCAGAACAGAAGCAAAGGATTTACCTGGCTGTGCAAACAGCACACGGGCATGTCTCTTTGCCTCTGGAAAACTAACTTTCTCCTTGCTCCTTATTATTGATACTTCTTTCTCAAACTTGTACCTTTTAAACTGCTTTGAAGAAGCTTCATGATCTTCTTTGCAGTGGTAACAGCATATTGGACCTGGACAGTTGTCATCTCCTTGATGACCAGTCTTACCACACTTTACAGATATTCTTGGTTGTCCATTTTCCTTAAAACGGCAAGAGTTGGCTCCATGCCCATAACCCTGGCAGTGGAAGCACCGCATAGGGTTGGGCACTTATGGCTTTACCTTGAGGTGGTACCATGCCAACTTAACTGATTCTGGAAGGACCAACGTATTAAAAGTTAGAAGGAGAGTTGGTGTAGACTGTTCCAAACCGTCAACTTTCTTCTTAAAACGTTTTACTGCCACAACATTAAAATTCTCTAGTTCCTCTAACAGTTTCTCCTCAATACCTCATTTAGGTCTCGGGAAAAGGGCAATTCCCTTACACTGATTGAGGGTTTTGTGAGGAGAACATGAAACTTGAGCCCCAGGGATGTTGCATATCGCACGCAGACTCTCATCTGGTGACGAAACCTCAACTATCAGGCTACCATCTCGCTGTGGGGTGATGCGAGGATCACGTTGACATATCTCAACTATTTTCCTATGTACTTCAAAAATATCAAGATCCATGATTGATACACCATCAATATAGTAAGTACTAGGTACTTACTATATGAAATACTCTCATATTTACCAGGTAAGATTTCCTTAGTGGATTGAGGAGGACTTTTCCCCTTCTTACCTGGTTTTGGGAGCCCCCGGGAACCATTCGATTCCCATTCTTGGCCTTTTGGAAGCTGGAAAGGCTCCAGAGTGACGTGTGATGTTTCCGAGGGAATTTGGGCGGGGGTTTTTCATAGGTTTGTCAGGGAGAGAGCTAGATCTTTTTAAATTTGTAGTACTCTACAAATTAGAATCTTCATTACCTCACCCCCCCCACCCCCATGGAGTCCACGAGGGAACTATAGTTGAGCTTAAAATCTTCCCAACAGCCACAGGGGTTATGAGGAAATAATACACAGCCACTGTTACAGTCTGGTGGCAGTCGCGGGACCTATGTGGCTGCCGACTGAATAGTACCTGCTTGACGCTAGCCATATTTGACCAGCCGATTGACTTGACCGGGCCTTGATCAAGCCACCCATCTAACCAGAATAAAGGACCAAAGAGGTGTGTTGCTAGCTACAGGGCGCAGCGTGCAGCATCGCTCAACCTCCAGGACTCCTGTCTCCTGGTATTACGGGATGCCACACACAGCAAACACACATGGGAGAGTTCTCCCTGGTCCAAGATGAGATGAACCAGGGGTGGGTGCACCATCCCCTCTCATAGGCCTTAGTGTACCAGGAAGCCATTTTGTCTCATCCCTCACTGGTGACCCCTCCAGTATGGGTAGCCCTCTGGTCCGGCTCACCAGATCATTGGGACCTCAAGCCCCCCCACCGCGGCAAGGCGGCTTCCGTTAGGGGGGCCGGGAGACAGGAGTCCTGGAGGTTGAGTGATGCTGCACGCTGTGCCCTGCAGCTAGCAACACACCTCTTTGGTCCTCTATTCTGGTTAGATGGGTGGCTTGATCAAGGCCCGGTCAAGTCAATCGGCTGGTCAAATATGGCTAGGGTCAAGCAGGCACTGTTCAGTCAGTAGCGCATAGGTCCCGCAACTGCCATCAGTACTGCAATAGTGGCTGCGTATATTTCCTCATTACCCCTGTGGCTGTTGGGAAATTTTGAGCCCCAACTATAGTTTCCCCTCGTTGGACTCCATGGTGGATGGGGGGTAAGGAAATCAAGAATTCTAATTTGTATGATTACTACAAATTTATAAAGATCTAGCTCTTTCCCTGATGACCTACACAATCCCCTGGTCATTCCTTCTGAAACATCACATGTCACTCTGGAACCTTTCCAGCTTTGTAACCTTGAAAGACCCGAGCCATAGCCAGGCGTGTGCTAAAGGAGGCTAAACGGACGTCGTGGAGACAGTATGTCTCCTCGATTAACTCTGGGACCCCGTTAGCATGGATATGGGACAAGGTGCGTAAGATCGCTGGAAAAAGCAAATCCATGTCACAACCTGCTCTGAAGATAGATGGCATAATCATCACAGACAAAAAAGATGGCAGAAATCTCCTCTGGATCATCTTACACTGCTCGATTCTCCACTCTTCGGGCTGAACAGGAACAACACCCAGTGTCATTCTTCAGAAGGACTGCAGCATTATAGGTTGTAAGTTCCATACAACTTGTATGTAAGTAAGCATTATAGGTTGTATGTAAGTTCCATACAAGTTGCCATTTTTGCGCAAGGAGATGGACTCTGCTTTGCAGATCTGCCGTAAGACAGACCAAATGATATCTCACTGACCAGAGAGCTCCCACAAGTTCCTGTTGGACTTATTCAATAGGATCTATAGGGAGGGCACAGTACCATCCACGTGGAAAGAGGCTATAAACATTCCTGTTCATAAACCTGGCAAAGATGTTTCCACACCAGGAAATTACAGACCAATTTCTCTCACCAGCTGCATCTGCCAGCTGACGGAGAAAATGGTAAACTTCAGGTTGTCATGGCTGCTAGAAAAGTAAAACGTGTTGACCCCATATCAATATGGCTTTAGAAAATTGAGATCGACCACAGATGCACTTGTGAGGATGGAAACTGCTATACAGAATTCCTTCGCACAGCGTCATATGATAGCAGTCTTCTTTGACCTTGAAAAGGCTTAGGATACTACTTGGAAGCATGGCGTACTTATGAAGCTGTACGGCATTGGTTTAAGAGGAGCATTACCTACTAACAGGAAGTTTAGAGTTCGGGTGGGAAACAGTTTCTCTAACCTGAAAGATCAGCTAGAAGGGGTCCCACAAGGGAGTGTCTTGAGTGTGACCCTGTTTGCCATTGCTATAAGGGACATCGTAAAGGTTGTTCCAAGTGCGGTCTCATTTAATCTATACGTGGATGACTTTACACTGTACTGCTCAGGAGGAAGCTTACAGGATGTGCAAGGACACATGCAGACTGCAATAAATCAGGTTGTACAGTGGGCAACATACCATGGGTTCAAATTTTCTCTAAGCAAAACCATGGCTATACATTTCCATAAACGAGGAAAGTTCCATCCTTCTCTCTATTTAGGAGCAAACCCAATGCAATTTGTCCAAGAGGTGAAGTACGTGGGTCTAATTTTTGACTCAAGGCTTACATAGGTGCCTCACATCATACAGTTAAAAGTGAAGGCTACAAAAGTACTTAGTATTTTGCGGGTTCTTTCACATTTATCTTGAGGTGCAGACTGCACAACGCTTTTACAGCTTTACCGAGCGCTTATTGGAAGTAAGCTTGACTAGGATGTGGGGTTTTCATCTGAAACTCCCACTGTTCTCCGATGTTGGACTGGGTTTTTCATATGAAGCTCTCAAAATCTGTACTGGGGCCTTAGGTTTTTTCCCTGTGGGTCCCTGTATGCGAGAGTGGAAAAACCACCTCTTTCATTAAAAAGGGGACACTAAACCTGATTTCTACTGAGACAAAAAGGATTCCGGATCTCCTACACCCAATTGTTTTAAACCCCCCTTGGGGATAACCGCTCCTATGGAAGAAAATTGGATCTTGTGGAAGATCTAATTTAAAACCACTAAGGTTCTGGCTGTTGGTATTCCCCATTTCCCCCCGTGGACAATAAAGTTGACTGGATTTGGTGGGAAATTTGGAAAAGGGGAGAGATCCGAACAAAAGTCGAGAGAGTTTTTCTTCAGCATATTTCAAAATCCCAAAGGATCGATAAATATATACAAGGGTTTTAAAAGTCTAAAAAGGGTTGGGCTTTGCGGCAGTGAGCAAAAGGGAAGACAGCATCTGGCGTCTTTCTCTAGCGCCTCAATCTTCATTGCAAGTTACTGCCATCCTTGTAGCATTTACGATGACTAAATTTTTGTACCATTCTTTTTTTTTAATTGTACTCGTATCCCTTGCAGCTCAAGAGCTTAAACCATCACTCCATAGCGAGGGAATTCGATTGGCTTGCACTGGTAAACACGTAAAAAGAAACTCTTGTTGGGTGCCAGCCATGTTGGTACAGGGGGAATGAGGAGCTGTCAGAAGTAAAAGGCAGCTGCCACTCAGCCCTGTGATGCTCTTTCCCTCCTGAACCCCGACCTAAAACCCCGCATCAGGATTATCTTGGGTGATGAGGAAAACATGGAGGCATCCCTCTAGAAAAAACGCGGAGATTAAATGACCTTGGCAGTTGGGTGACCAGCTCCATCCCAACCAAAAAGTAGGGGTTTTTAACAAAACTAAAAATGGGCACATAAGACTCTGACAATTGGGTAAAAGGAACCTTTGTAGGGGCCAATGCCTTATCAGTCGTACATGTATGGAAAGTTTCAAAATTCTCAGTCAAAGACGTTTGTACTTTCTCCCCCATATCACTGACGTTTGGGGGGGATTTTTACATAGAATGTCTTTTTTATTTTCCTTAGGGAGGCTAATATTTTCATATAATTTAATTTGCATAATATTTTTGCAAAAATTTTTACACTTAGAAAATAAAATTTTTTCTTTGATTTTTTTAATATATTTATTGTAATTGGAAGATATTTACTGACAGATTTTTAAGGTTTTACATATTTTCGTATTTCTATCTAACAAGGTGTTTCCCGCTAATGACCTTAGCTGTTGACACGGCAGATAAATTTAAATAATCAATCAATCAATCCGGTCAGGTCTAAAGAGTTTCGCGGTGATTGGCGGTAGCGAGGTCGCCAAACGTCATGAGCCTGCTCTACCGTGTGCGGAAGCTCGTCGCGAGGGGGTCACCACACTAGGTCTCTCTCAGTTCACTATTGACAGGTTATTTGGCAGTACCACCCTTGCCTGCTTGGATGCCCTTATTAATCAACCGCAGTTCACTAACACTTGTGCCTCGGCGGCGACTTCCCCTACGACACCTACGTTTTGACTTCTCAAAGCGATATGTCGTTTTTCCCCCGCAGTGAGATCGGGTTCGAGTCGTAGTCAAAAAGTAGGGATTTTTTTCGACTGCCGGCGGGGAGGGCCGCTCTCAGCCCTTTGGGGCTTGGAAGGGCAGGCGAGCCCACCTGCAGGGGCTTTTCCCCCCTTGGACCCCTCCCCTTTTCCCCCCCAGTGACGAAAAAGAAAAAAAGTATAGTAAAGATGGTTTATATACATATATACATATATATAATATATATATATATTTTATATATATATTACTTACCCAAACATCCCCCAACACAAACATATATAAATATTATATATAAAATATATATATTATATATATATATATATATATATAATATATATATAATATATTGGTTTGAGTGTCGGCTCCGCTGTACGACGGCAATCTGAGTTTGAGGGGTTTGGGCACCGGCCGGGGCGTTGTTCCCTTGGGGAAGGAACTTCACTTCTTGGGGCCCACCCAGCCATTGGGGGGCCAAGCCAGCCCAACCGTGCCGGGTAAAAAAGATGGTATCGAAAAAAAAAAACACCGGGGGGAACAAAGGGAAACTACCGCTCTAAAAAGCCAAGAAAAATCATGGAAGCCCATGATCGTCAAAGGGCCGCGGTGGCCGAATGGTTGAGCGCGGACTGTCACGACGGCATCTGATTCAGGGTTTAGTACCGGCCGGGGAGTTGTTCCCTTGGCTAGGAATACACCCCCAATGCCTACCTACCATGGGGGGCCCCCCGCCCAAATCAGTGCTGGTCCCAAGCCCGATAAATAAGAGAATGATTACCTAAAATAATAAAACACCGGCCCCTCTCCGTGGAAAGGAACTGGGGACCCTACACGTACCACTCCAAGAGCATCACAACTGAAACACAAATTAGTTCAGCTGTACCACGGGGGGTCAGGGCATGCCAAAACCGTTAAAAGAAGAAGATACATCTATTAAAATTTATTATATATATATTATATATATATTTTATAATATATATATATTAATATATAATATTAATTAATATATAAACAATATATTTATTTTTTATATTATATAATAATATATTATATATAATTATAGTTATATATATATATTATATATATATATATAATTTATTTAAAATATATATATATATATATAATATACCATAAACGTATATAATAAAAACAATATATAAATAAAATATAATATATAATTTTTTTTATATATATAAAATATATTTTATTATAATATATAAAATTTTAAAAATTATTATATATATATGTTGTGTGGTGTGTGTGTGTGTGTGTGTGGTATGTGTTTATGTGTTATATTGTATTATATTAAATATATATGATTTACATTAATTTTTTTGTATATGTTTTATATTACACATATACGTATTATATATATATTATATATATTATATATTATAATATATATTATATATATATTTTTAATATATATAAAATATATATATAATAATAATTGAAAAAAAATATATATATTATAATATATATATATATATTATACATATTATATTATTTTTATTTTTGTATTATGTATATTTATATTATATATATATATAATATATATTTTTAATATAATTTTAATTGTTGTGTATGTTTTATTGTTATTGTTTTTTATTTAATTTTTTTTTTAATTTTATATATATATTATATATATATTATATAATATAATATATATATAATATATAATATATATAATATATATATATATGATATATATAAATTTTTATATATTATATTAAAAAAAAAAATATAATTTTATTAAATTATATTAATTTAAAATATATAATATTTTTTTAAAATTTTTTTGTGTGTGTTGTGTGTGTGGGTTTTTTGGGTGGTTGGTGTGTGGGGGGTGTGGTGTGTGTGTGTGTGTGGGGGGGGTGTGGGGGTGTGTGTGTGGTTTTGGGGTGTGGGGTGTGTGTGGTGTTTGTAGTTGTTGAATATTGGATGTTATTTAATCAAATTCCCTTATTATTCTGTGCCTTTTTTTTACTATGTGTATATGTACATAAGTGCAAGAATGCCCTAGAGAGAGAAATCATAATGTTCAATAATTCCGCGAAGCTGTCGGTTTTGTGAACGATCTGCCTCTTTGTTGCCAGTTTTGCTGCAATAACGCAATATTCAGTCGGCGGTTAATT
>NC_051393.1:24331588-24339536 GCF_015228065.2 Penaeus monodon
GGAGGCGGTGAGGGATGCCAAGGAAACTGCCAGCAGAGTGAGGCGGGGAAAGTGGCTGGAATGGTGTGAGTCTTTCGATCACCGTACCACCCTCTCAGAGCTATGGCAACGGGTCAAGCGAGCCACCAGCCGCTCAGCCCCGAGATGCATGCACCACGACCCCCAGGCAGAGGCCAACAGACTGGCGCAAGAGTTCTCTGCGAGAACGAGCAGCGACAGTCTGCCAGCCGAACTGAGGGCAAGACAAGAACGCCTACAACCAGACAGACTTGCTCACATCAGAGAAAGGGCAGCCGAACCCGATAACTCAGACGTTATCTTTTCTCTGAGGAACTAAGAGATGCACACAAAGCCAGTCGAACTCAGCCCCGGGCGATGACGGGATCTCGTACCCCATCATCCCGCCGGGGGACTGGTAGGTGAGCTTGCATTCCTGCAACTCATCAACAGGTCCTGGGAAACTTCCACTCTACCCTAGAAGCTGGAAGAGGCTACCATAGTTCCCATCCCTAAACCAAAGGAGCCGGGGAAGTACCGCCCTCTCTCTCCTCAGCTGTCTGGCCAAGACAGCCGAGAGGATGGTACTGAACCGGCTCCAATGGAAAAAGGGAGCCCCACACGAACACCTCCACGGGTTCACCAGGGGCATGAGCACAGCGCACAGCATAGCCACGCTCTTGAGCACAATAAACACGGGCGCATCTGTGGCAGTATTCCTTGACCTGGAAAGGCTTTCGAATTGGCAAGTCCTCTTGCCATTCAGGAGAGCCTGATCCAAAAAGGAATCAGAGGTAAGCTCTTGGCTTGGATAGGTGACTACTTTACGAATAGAACAGCCAGAGTCAAATTCCAAGGTCACCTATCACAGCACATGCCACTAGAAAATGGAACGCCACAGGGTGGGGTTCTCAGTCCAGCCCTTTTTAACACACTAATGTCCTGTATCCTCAACATAAACCTCCCAGTGGGGTGCAAGATCATCTCCTATGCAGACGATCTTGCTATCATCTCCACTGGGGGCACACTGCCTAACAAAGCCCCGCGTTGTCTGGGGCTTGGTATCCGAGGAGTGTTGCAGGACAGGACTAAAGATCTCTGCAGCCAAATCCAAGGCCATGGCTTTTAGACAGAGAGTTTTAAGGCACAAATCTGAAAATCCAGGAATGGACTTGGAGTGGGTTCAGGAATACCTGTACCTTTGGGGGAAGGATAGACCGGACCCCCTCCTTCCGCCAGGAGGTCCAATACCTGCTTGACCGAACAAAGGCAAGACTGTCTGTCATGAGAGTAATGAGTGGAAGACGCATAGGGGCCAGACACAGAGTACTAAGATCATTCTACGTACATGCTGTCAGGCCATTTTAGACTATGCCTCCCTCGCTCTGATTGGCATCAAGAGAAAAATAAAGACCGATTGGAGACAGTCCAAAAAGAAGCCGCCAAAGGGGCATTCTGGGTGCCCCAAGGTGGGCGAAGGTCCTCAACCTCCTAGTGGAGACAAAACCTTTTCCCCTTGGCCTCACGAAATTTATCTAACGGCAGCCCAATTCTTTTCAAAGGTCATCCAGGCGCCCAGGAACACAAGCCGAAGACACAAAATAGTCAGACGCCTAGAACAAGAAACGAGCTGTTTGCAAACAACTCCTGGCTGTCTCACACAGCCAGGGTGCTAATACGCCATGAGCTCAAAGAACCACTACTGGCCAAGGGCATGGACTCCCCACACCCTTGACTTTGTCGAAGCTCCGCCGTGGGCACAAACCTCGATAGAGTTTTTCGGTCATGAGACTGGCAAGCAAAAAAATGAATATTGCACGCCTAGCCTAAAGGCAGAAACCCAGAGGGTCATTGCAACCATCACCCCTCCGGGGAGCCTGACATATTACACAAAACGGATCGGTCGATCCCTTGACCCACACTGCAGGGGCCGGCTTTGCAGCAAGGGATGCCACAATATCCATGAGGGTAACAGACAACGCCTCCTCGCTACAGGCCGGGTAGTTGCTATCATGGGAGCACTGAGACACGCGTCCAGGAGAAAAGGTCACGTGGTCATACACACAGACTCCAAAGGAGCCGTCGACTTCTTCAGCAGCGCTCACCCACTGACAACATCTACCTCCTGACAACCATCGGCACAATAACACAAAGGATGCTTGCTCAGGGTAGAAGAATTATCTAAACTGGGGTTTCCCCGCCATATAGGGATCAGAGGCAATGAGCTTGCTGACAGATTAGCCGAAATCGGCCGGGGTATGCCCCCCAAAACCCCTGATAATACATCAGAGCCGAAGTTTACTTAGGAGGAAGTGTACGGTGACGGCCAAATCCTTCCTCCTGCAGCTTCACAGAGAGGAAACGAGACTTCCCCCTCGGCCAGCTGGTACTCAGATGCCACAGGCTATGAAACCCCTGGCACTCTCTGAAATAAACAACAGAGGTACCGAAGTCATTCTGCACAGAATGCGCCTAGGTTACACTGTGCATGGCAGATCATACAAACAATAGAAAAATGAAGAGAGGTGTTGCATGCATTGCGGCAGCCGAACGCCCCACTGATACACTACTTGGAGAATTGCGTGCACACGCAATTCCTAAGACAAACCCCACAGGAACACAGCCGTCGTGCTGGTAAAGAGATTATGCGAGATGCTTACACCACGGCTACAGGAGCGCCCGCTGGCAATCCCACCGCCCCCCCCTAAGCACCGAGTGTCAGAACCAACAAATGAGACAGCCATAAAAAGCGACACAGGCCGGGCCCTAAGTGAAGGCCCGGGCGAAGCCAGAAATTCGCAAATCTCAAGCAAGCAAGCAAGCAAGCTACAGGAGCGCCCATATACAGGAGCGCCTGCTAGCAATCCCACCGCCACGGTAAGCACCGAGTGTCAGAAAAAAAAAATGAGACAGCCATAAAAAGCTGACACAGGCCGGCCAAAGTGAAAGGCCCGGGCGAAGCCAGAACTTCGCAAATCTCAAGCAAGTCTAGTCTTATAAGCCCTGATGAAGCAATAAATGCGAAAAGGCCTTCGGCATATCGTTGTGTTTTCTTGTACGTCCCTTCGTTGTTCTACTCGCCAATCGTTCGACATGAATTTCACACACACACACACACAGTGAGACAAAAAAAGGGTCACATACAGATAGACATACAGACAGAGGAGGTAAATGTAATGGCAGAGTAATGTAAGATAATTCATTTCAAAACGTTGATCAGTATATACTATATTCGCAAAAGGATATATATGATATATATATATATATATATATATATATATATATATATATATATATATATATTTTTTTTTTTTTTTTTTTTTTTTTTTTTTTTATAAACATCCTGGAAATATAAATGAGAAAATTAGTTAAGGGACTGGTAAAGAGTATGCATAGTATGCTTTTTTATTATCATTCTTTCGGGCCTGCGTCCTGAACCGAATGACAATAACAAAGTACCTTCTGACTCTTACCCTTCATTATCGCCGATTACTTTATAACTATATGTAAACTTATACTTATATACACTCAATATGGTAGTAAAAAATACACTATCTGTATTACTGCTTTGTAATAATTATTATTGTCGATACTCTACTTATCAATGTGTTCATGATTTAGTCGACATGTGACCACAAGAACATATCCAACGGCCTCGTCCAACGTGTGCGACCACAGGAACCCTATGAAAGACATAAAACACCCTTACTGAAAATTAATGTTTCCCCTTATATGTTTAGCGACATTTCATTCAACATCCTACAAAAACGACCTGTAATCACAGGTATCAGGTTAACACACAACCTGTACAAGGAGTACTGCGGAAAATCCCTCGCCTTTCCCACTTTCCACACTCGTCGGCATCCGAGACTGAATCTCGCGCTCACAACGATTTGTCTGCAAACCATAAGTCTACTGCCGGTACTTTTGTGGTAGAGGAGGAAAATGCCCGTAGGTTGAATGGTGACACCAGTATCTTTCTCAACAATACTTCAGTTAGTGTTGGAGGAGAATGCAGCTTGACAGACCATTTCCTTGTAGCAGGGAAGGGAGGCAGTAGTTACACCAGCAGCAGACGATCAGTGGTGTCATTGGTAAGAAATCCTCTGTACTTCACGTGTGATATAAGGACAAGTCCGATATGCGATATGCGACTCACTCACGTGTGTCAGCTGGTGTTGACTCGGCTGAACCTAGTCCTTACCCGCCGTGGTGCCCAGCCACAGCAGTAACCTCCGGGCGGCAATTGCAACTTCTCGCACCTGGGCGGGGCGCGAACCGCTGACCCCTCGGATGAGAGGCCGATATGTTACCACTCTACTAGACCGGAGGCTTCACCTGTGAATTAACAACAGACTAGCCAGTTGACAGAAGTATTTGGGTTACAACTCGTTGGTGTGCTGGACTAGATGATAGGGTGCAGAGTTTAGACTGTGGATCACACATTACCAAGAAATCACCGACATCACTGCTTTTGTAATAACAGAAAACAACAGTATCCATTCAGCTCAGTTTTGCAATGTTTTCCAAGGCTCTTTGTTTTTAGAGCTAGGGAAAGTCAGTCTTGGAGACTGAGGTGTAGTAAATTGCTGGATAGGAGGCCAGGTCCACGTTCTCCAGTAATAAGTGTACAGTTTCTTGGGCGAAGGAAAAGACAAGTTGCATTTATGTTCAGTGTGGTCCTAATGTCTGTATAATGGGGATATAGGTGTGAGAAATGTAAACATTTGATGCTGAATAATATAAACTGGAATACATTTTCTCAGGTTCAAGTAGCAAAAAATGGAGTTATTGCTGCTTGTTGATAATCATGGTAGAGATAGGATGAGTCTAGTCGCCTGGTTTTAAAATATTTAATTTGACTGCAAAGCCAGTTGTATATCTGGACAACATTAATGGATGTAAGTATAGCAAGTAATTGTTGTTCCACTGATGTCAGGGAGTAAGAAAAGGTGGTGTATAAGGATAATGAATAAACAGGGTCTGATTACTTGCAGAGTACCAAATTAAAAGTCTGGCGTTTCTATATGCTCCCTTAAACAAAAGATTTATTCTTTGCTTATCCACTTACCAACCTCAGATTTCCTTTTCTGCCAAAATCATTGAGTTGGTCCAGGATGTTGTCCTTATTGGAAATGTCAGATATGCTATTTAAAATAAATGCCATACAACTGGAGGGGGAGAAATGAGTGTAGAAGCAGAAAGCCAAACAGTCTGTTCAAAAGCTTGTCTTATGGCTGTAATATAAGACAAGAAAGGAGAATGTGGCCAAATGCCTTGCAAAAGCTGGAGGGGAGGAAGACAGGTCAGAATTAGTTAGTACCAGCTTTAGGAATTGGTATTATTATGTTATGGGTCAAGACCTTTGGCATTCATTCCAGGCAGAAGTACTGATTCTATAGCTGGAGGTGAGGATTGTCAGGTGCTTCCAGGAGTGTGCAGAGAATTGTATAAGTAATAATGTCATTACCAGGAGCTATTGCCTTACCCCTGGCTAGGTTACAGTACAGTTCCTTGTTGCTTTTGACCACACCATATCTTGATTAGTTTCCCGTAGTGCAGAAGGGAGAAGGAGTATATGATGAGTTTCTCAGCTGGAGAAAGTGTCTCGTGTGTATGTGGTGGAAAGTTATAGGGTTGTGACTGTGCTGAACATTCAGCAACAAGATCTTGCATATTGTGAGAATGGTTATGGTGGATATTTTAGATTTTTTTTCTTCATGACCTTGTTGATAAGATACCACATGGTATCAGTCGATGCTGTCGTTCTTCTGCACCAACGAATTCTATGTTTTCTAATCTATGTTCATCACAGAAAACAACACTTAAATAGGATACCTCATACTATTGTAGATGCTTTTCTTTCTCGACTTTATTTCAGTGCTTATATCACTGAGAACCAAACAGCTATCCTTTAAAGGCTTATAGAAGCTAAACTCATTAGGTGAATAAATTGATAAGGGGAAACGAACAACACTTCTAAATAGTTTACTATTACTTTTCTCGTTTATCTACACATAGCTAGCGGGCAATCTTTGGGTTTAAATTCGGTGGACCCCCCCCACCGTGGGCTTTCACTGCTTTATACACATTAATGAGAGCAGTGAGGGAGGGAACTTGTAGAGAGTTGCAGATTTTGGTTTAGATGTTTGCCACTGAATATATTCTTTCAGCATCAGCATTTGATGTCAGCAGGACCTGTAGAGCAAACACTAAAAAAATGATAACATTTTCTATTTCCTGCATCGTCTTCTAAGTCCGTCAGTTCTAGATAGAATTCATGAGCATGTAAACTTTCCCAGACCTCTGAAATCTCAGCAAACAGAGTTTCATCCACTCTTCATCAAGCTGACTAAAGCTTCTGTGATACCTAAAAAGGTGTTGAGTTTGTGCCTGATGTTCTTTTGTACATTCGCCTTAATTTGCTGTGTATTAGTTTCATGATTATCCTCTCTTTTTTTTTGTTACTAAAGTTGAATTTTAGAAGTTTCGTGCATGTTTGTGCATGTCTGATCCCAAATGCATTTGTGTTAATGGCAAGAAGATTATGGATCTATATATACTATAGAATTCTTATTGTAAATTCCAGTTACACAGTAAATCCGAAGAATATTGCAAAGCAGTACAGTAATAAAGTTCTGCAGTAAGTGAATTGTTGGTTCAGGTGATTTATGGTGTTGAATTGAGGCAGAATGTAAATATAGAATTAAAAATACGATTTACTGATGGCTGTTTGTACTTTAAGGCAAGAGGCCACAGCTTAGTGTAGTGAGACCCATCATGTTTGACATAGATATAGGATTTTATGGGGCTATGGGGCTTCACACTGCAGAGTTCTTGAAACATCATCAATCTATGTTTCTTTTTGGCACTATGGGCGAATGATTGATTGATTTATTATCTAAACTTATCTGTTACATCAGTTGCTAAGGTTATTAGTGCTGAATACCTTGTTAGATTGAGTTAGAATATTCAAAATGTTAAAAACCTATCAACAAATGTCTTATGTAATAGTATATATTATATAATAAGTCAAAGCATACATACTGTTCTACATGTATAAAATTATTGCACAAACATTATGCATCACAAAATTTTGTTAGATATATTAGCCTCCCTTAGAAAACTAATAACATTTATGTCATAATCCTCCCCCAATATATTTGTCAATGTATATGGGGGAGACAAGTACATATGTCTTTGGTCTGAGAATGTTGTACATCTTTCCACTAAATGGCTCTTGGCATCCCTCACAGCAGGCTTAACTTTCACCCATGAGTCAATTTTGTGTGCCCGATTCTCAGCTTCATAACTTCATAACATAACTTCTACTTGTCGGTTGGGATGGATGCTGGTCACCCACATTCAAGGTCATCTTCAATTTCTTCCTCACCAATGGATGGGATGGTTTAAGCTCTTGATTGCTTGCAAGACCCTGCAAGCCTCAATTTATTACAATAGAATGGTTCATAAGATCTCTAGTCATCTTGACTGCTGCAAGGATGGCATGTAACTCTGTAGTGAAGATCGAGGCTGTTGAAGAAAGGCTGCTAAATGCAGTCATCCTATTCTCTGCTGAAAAGTTTTCAGATTTCAAACCAATGTATATTGCATCTGATCCTTGGTACTTAGAAGTGTGTTGAAGAATTCTCTCTCTGATCTCTGTTTCGGATCTCTCCCCCTGCCCAATTCCGACCAAATCCAGCTCAACTTTATTGGTACATGGGAGGCATTGGGGATTTCCATCAGCCATAACCTTAGTGAGATTTAAATTAAGATCTTCCACAAGATTCCTTGTTCTCCTATCATGGGATCGACTATCCCCAAGAGGGTTGAAAACCAATCTGGATGTAGGAGACCCCGGAATCATTTGTAGCATTGTGTAGTAAATCACGTTCATGTAGTCCCGGTGTAATGAAAGAGGTGGTTCTCCACTCTCAGCATACAGACC
>NC_051393.1:24342136-24344636 GCF_015228065.2 Penaeus monodon
AACAGAGCACACGAGAGGGCACCCAAAAGACGGGGCTAAAAAAAGAAAAAGAGAGGGGAAAAAGGGGGGGGGAAAACAAATCATTTTTAAAAAATTTAAATTTTTTCAAATATACCCCGGGTTTTTTTTCTCATAAGATATTAAAAAAGAATTCTTAATTTATCAGATTTTTACTAAAAAGCTTGTGTTCTTCGCTAATCCCTTTAATCATTTTATTGGAAAAAGGGCGAAAATATACAAACGTAATATCTCTTTCTAATATTTTCCCTTTGTGGAAAAAGGGAAACCAAAAGAAATCCCTAAAGAGTAAGGGAGATTTAACGAAATGAAAAAGGATCTTTTTTGATGAATTAACCCTTAAGTAAGAAAAAAACATTGGTTGCCGTTGCAAAAATAATAATGATGTAAAATAAAAAAAATAAAAATAACACACACAAAAACCACAACAACACACACACCACACACACACACACACACAAACACACACACACACACCCACACAACCACACACACACATAATATATATTATATATATAATATTAATATATATAATATTAATTTTATATTATTGTAGTATGTTTTGTATTTAAATGTATATTATATTTGTGTATAATTTTTATATAATATTAAAATTATAATATATAATATATATTATATTTATATTATATGTAATTTTTATATATATATATATATAATATATATATATATAATTTTATTATATATATAATATATTATATGTTTATACGTATGTTACCCACAATTTTAGGTACCACACCACACACCCACAAACACAAACCCCACCCACACACACAAACACACACACACACCCACACACACACAAACACACACACACACACCAAAAACACACCAACACACAACATATATTTTTATATATTAATATATATATAATATATTATATATATTATATTAATATATATATAAAGTGTGTGTTGGTGTGGTGTTGTGTGTATATATAAACTAATATATATTATTTATATATATAATATATATATAATTTATTATATCTATATATTATATAATATATATATTATTTATATAATATTATATTATATATATATAATTTTATTTAAAATTATATATGGGGGGGGTAAAGCAAAGCAGATAAAAATGATAGATTAAAAAGGAAGAGACCGAGAGATGGAGTGCAATATGATATGCAGAAAAGGTATGAATAATAAAGCACCATTCCGTAATAAAAAAAATATAATTAATACTTGCATTTGATACTTTCATCAGAAATGCATAACTTTGATGAATTTGTTAACTCGCAATACTGATTATGTATCTTGCTTTGCGAATTTTAGCATTCTCATTTATACTCTTCCCTCATTTAGAGGCAGATAGATAGATAGATATACAGATAAGAGAGAGAGAGAGAGAGAGAGAGAGAGAGAGAGAGAGAGAGAGAGAGAGAGAGAGAGATGCAATGACACCTCATGTATGAGCATTAGTCACTTCACCCGTCGTCAAGAATCTGATGATGTTTGTTGTATGAAGCAGATCTCGCGACAGAAATATGAAAATCCTGTTGTCCGAGGGAGCAGAGGAATGATGCCACTTCCCGAAGCACACAACAGATCTGAAGATTTGTCCACATGAAATCAGGTCCATCACAATGAGCCTCACAGACCGCAAAGCTACTCTGTGAACAAAAACGCAGAAATAATTGCAAGGATTGAAGAGAGGAAATAGCCTCCACTGAAAGACCCGTAAAAAAGCGGGTTGTCTAGGCGATTCTCGTATAAGCAAGCAGCTTTGTGACTTATACAACATGCCTAATTTCGGATTAGGAGGCTGTTGAGGTAAATTAAGAGAAGAGAGACAAGTTACTCGAAAATATGGTGGCAGACCAAACATAACACTGTGCTCTTGTAATTTTCAGTTGCATAAGCCTTTCTTTTAACCTTCAAGCTTCTAACTTTAAATAAATCCTGGTGTGGGTGTATGGGTATGCCTAGTGCCACCATTTGCCTATTTTGCGCAGGAAATATAACAATGATATTGAAGTCATGGGGAACCGTAAACTGAAGATCATTAATGTCAATTTCTGAGGATTCCAAACAAGAGAGCTCACACACAATTGTGTTGTTCCAAACATCTTATTCCTGCTGCTTTAATATTTATAAACGAAACAGTGTTTAAAAGCTATGGAATAACTGGGGGTTTTCTCATCGGTGGTGTAGAGTGACTTGGGAGAGAAACTGCGCGTGTTTCAATGGGATCGTATATCCGACCGCTCAAGGGTGCCAGTCCTCTATATACCCAAAAGATATCTTACAATAGCCTGGGGTCGTCACTTTAAGCACACAAGATTAAAGGGAAGAATAACTTTTTCCCCGGGAGATGACATACAAGAGAATGAATAAGATGCAGGATATGAAGGTTTGAGAAGGATTACAGTTTTTTATTAAATCAATACTCTAAGGCACTCTGGAGTATTAGGATCCGGGGGAAAAGCCTGATCCAGCCTGCCTTTAGA
>NC_051393.1:24365498-24367998 GCF_015228065.2 Penaeus monodon
ATATAAAAATTTTTTATATATGTATATGTATTGTTTTTATGTTTTTTGTTTATGTATATGAAAATGTATATGTATATGTATATGTATATGTATATGTATATGTATATGTATATGTATATGTATATGTATACATACATGTATATATACATAATATTATATATATATATATATATATATATATATATGCACGTATGTATGTTTGTATGCATGTGTATATACATATGGTTTATATATATATTCTATATATATATATATATATATTATATATATATATATATATACATATATATATATATATGTATATACACATGCATAATATATATATATATATATATATATATATATTAATATATATATTATATAATATATATATGCAGATGCAGATGCATACAAACATACATACGTATATACATATGTATATATAGATATATATATATATAGATATATATTATACATATACACACATACATATATATATATTATATATATATATATATATATATATATATATATATATATATATACATGGAAGAAAAACTCACAATACAAAAACTAGATTTATTGAAAATCTAGTTTTTGTATTGTGGGATTTTCTTCCATTGCATCAACACGGAAGAGTGTTTTGTATACATACATACATACATATATATATATATATATATATATATATATATAAATATATGCATACATATATATATATATATATATATATATATATATATATATATAATATTAATAACATTTATAAAAATATATATATTTATATATATACATATAAATATATATATATATATATATATATATATATATATATATATATAGATAGATAGATAGATAGATAGATAGATACACATACACACCACACACACACACACACACACACACACACACACTATATATGTATATATATATATATATATATATATATATATATGTATATATATATATATATATATATATATATATATATATATATATATATATAATATATATATATATATATATTATATATATATATATATATATATCAAATTCATCATCAGCTAGAGACAGTCCACTGCAGGACGTAGGCTTCTCCCAATCTTTTCCAACTTTGTCTTGTGATTTTTGTTTCCAATCTCGGCCCCCAAATTTCGTTCTTTCGTCACGCCATCTTGTCACTGGTTTGGCTCTTGGTTTCTTTATATTATTTATAACCCAGTCTGTTACCTTCTTTGTGCCTCTGTTGTCCTGTCTCCGATGTATATGACCTGCCCATTGTCATTTTTTTCTTTTTGATGCTCACAAGTATATCTACTACTTTTGTTTGTTCCTTGATCCACGTCGCCTTAATGTAGTAGTAGTCCATGTTTGTGATCCATAGGTCATAACTGGTAGGACACATTGGTTAGGTTTTTATTTTTAAACATAATGGCAAGGAGCCTCTTAGTATGCTACTGTGTCTGCTAAAGGCGCTCCAGCCTAGACTGATGCGTTGCTTAATTTCGTCTTCGCTAGATGTGTTTGTCTGTACAAGTTGTCCTAGGTATACATACTTGTCCACTGCATCTAGCGCTTCGCCTTGTACACGTATCTGTTCGAGCTGAACTCTATTGTTGTACATGATCTTAGTCTTTTTCTTGGTCATCCTAAGTCCGATTTTCAGACTTTCTCTATTCAGATCATTAATTAGTTGCTGCATTTCATTTGCAGATTCACTGAAGAGAACAATATCATCTGCAAATCTTAGATTGTTTAGGTATTCGTCTCCTATTTTGATACCCTTTCCATTTCACTTTAGCATTTTGAATTTTCCTCAATAGCAAGCTGTAAATAGTTATGGTGAGATGGTATCGCCCTGTCTAACACCTTTTTTAATTGTTATTTTGTCGGTTTCCGTGTGGAGCTTGATGGTTGCTGTCCCATCTTCGTATATATCTTCCAGTATTCTACAATATATCTCCTCTACTCCCTGTCTTCTGATAGCTTCCAGTACTGCTGGTATCTTTACAGAGTCAACAGCCTTTTCGTAATAGATGAATGCCATACACAGGGGTTTCCTATATTTGTTTATTTTTTCCTTTATTTGGGTGAGCGTGTGGGGGTGGTCTGTTGTTGAGAATCCACTGCGAAAGCCTGCTTGTTCTCTAGGCTGGTTAGAATCCATGCTGTCAGAGATGCTAGTCGTGATGACTTGTGAATAGTTTGTAAGTAGTTGAAAGGAAGCTTATTGGTTGGTAGTTATTTAGGTCCTTTTTGCCTCTTTTTTATGTATCAAAATAATTGTTGCATTTTTTCAGGCTTTTGGAGTTTTTACGCTGATAAAGCATTTGTTAAAAAGATTGGCCTTTAAGCGCTCTTTTTATTTCTTCTGTTGTGATGCTAGGTACGTCTCTAGGTACTGTATTCGCTTCTATCCGTGGCTGTTCATTTGTGTTGTATAGATCCCTGTAAAAGTCCTCCACTACTTATGATTTAATTCTTATTATATATCACTTCTCAATCTGTTTTTTTTTTTTAT
>NC_051393.1:24375498-24379866 GCF_015228065.2 Penaeus monodon
GGAGGGGTCCTAGACCTCACCCTGGCCACTGCGACTCTGGTGGAGAGGATTGGCTGGCGTGTCGATGAGACCGTCACTAGTGACCATTATGGCACTATAACAACCCTCATGGATAGTGGCCCAGCCGAAATACCACGACCGAATCCAAGATGGAAAACAGACAAGGCCAACTAGCAGGCGTTCCAGAGCGCCTTGGCCCGCTGTCTGAGAAGCAATGAACCCACACAGAGGGAAAATGTGGAAGTGCTACAAGCCAGACTTGTAAATGCCATTGATGAGGCAGCCTCACTGACCATACCCAAAACTCGGCCTGGGTCCAGGAGTCACAAGGACGCCTGGTACTTCAATGACGAGATTAGGGAGGTCAACCACAGGGTAAACATGTGCCGAAAACATTTCCGAAGGCAAAGAATCCCCGACAACCTAGCCCTCCTAAGGGAGGCGGTGAGGGATGCCAAGGAAACTGCCAGCAGAGTGAGGCAGGAAAAGTGGCTGGAATGGTGTGAGTCTTTCGATCACCGTACCACCCTCTCAGAGCTATGGCAACGGGTCAAGCGAGCCACCAGCCGCTCAGCCCCGAGATGCATGCACCACGACCCCCAGGCAGAGGCCAACAGACTGGCGCAAGAGTTCTCTGCGAGAACGAGCAGCGACAGTCTGCCAGCCCGAACTGAGGGCAAGACAAGAACGCCTACAACCAGACAGACTTGCTCACATCAGAGAAAGGGCAGCCGAACCCGATAACTCAGACGTTATCTTTTTCGCCCCGGGCGATGACGGGATCTCGTACCCCATCATCTCCCGCCTGGGACTGGTAGGTGAGCTTGCATTCCTGCAACTCATCAACAGGTCCTGGGAAACTTCCACTCTACCCTAGAGCTGGAAGAGGGCTACCATAGTTCCCATCCCTAAACCAAAGGAGCCGGGGAAGTACCGGCCCCCATCTCTCTCCTCAGCTGTCTGGCCAAGACTGCCGAGAGGATGGTACTGAACCGGCTCCAATGGAAAATGGGAGCCCCACACGAACACCTCCATGGGTTCACCAGGGGCATGAGCACAGCGCACAGCATAGCCACGCTCTTGAGCACAATAAACACGGGCGCATCTGTGGCAGTATTCCTTGACCTGGAGAAGGCTTTCGAATTGGCAAGTCCTCTTGCCATTCAGGAGAGCCTGATCCAAAAAGGAATCAGAGGTAAGCTCTTGGCTTGGATAGGTGACTACTTTACGAATAGAACAGCCAGAGTCAAATTCCAAGGTCACCTATCACAGCACATGCCACTAGAAAAGGGGAACGCCACAGGGTGGGGTTCTCAGTCCAGCCCTTTTTAACACACTAATGTCCTGTATCCTCAACATAAACCTCCCAGTGGGTGCAAGATCATCTCCTATGCAGACGATCTTGCTATCATCACCACTGGAGCACACTGCCTAAACAAAGCCCAGCGTTGTCTGGACTTGGTATCCGAGGAGTGTTGCAGGACAGACTAAAGATCTCTGCAGCCAAATCCAAGGCCATGGCTTTGAGACAGAGAGTTCAAGGCACAAGTCTGAAAATCCAGGGAATGGACTTGGAGTGGGTTCAGGAATACCTGTACCTTGGGGTAAGGATAGACCGGACCCTCTCCTTCCGCCAGGAGGTCCAATACCTGCTTGACCGAACAAAGGCAAACTGTCTGTCATGAGAGTAATGAGTGGAAGACGCATAGGGGCCAGACACAGAGTACTAAGATCATTCTACGTACATGCTGTCAGGCCCTTTGTAGACTATGCCTCCCTCGCTCTGATTGGCATCAAGAGAAAATATATAGAACCGATTGGAGACAGTCCAAAACGAAGCCGCCAGGGTCATTCTGGGTGCCCCAAGGTGGGCGAAGGTCCTCAACCTCCTAGTGGAGACAAACCTTCTCCCCTTGGCCTCACGAATTGATCTAACGGCAGCCCAATTCTTATCAAAGGTCATCCAGGCTCCCCGGAACACAAGCCTAAAACACAAAATAGACAGATGCCTAGAACATGATAACGAGCTGTTTGCAAACAACTCCTGGGTGTCTCACACAGCCAGGGTGCTAATACGCCATGAGCTCAAAGAACCACTACTGGCCAAGGGGATGGACTCCCCACACCCTGACTTTGTCGAAGCTCCGCCGTGGGCACAAACCTCGATAGAGTTCTCGGTCATGAGACTGGCAAGCAAAAAGAATGATATTGCACGCCTAGCCTAAAGGCAGAAACCCAGAGGGTCATTGCAACCATCACCCCTCCGGGGAGCCTGACATATTACACAGACGGATCGGTCGATCCCTTGACCCACACTGCAGGCGCCGGCTTTGCAGCAAGGGATGCCACAATATCCATGAGGGTAACAGACAACGCCTCCTCGCTACAGGCAGAGGTAGTTGCTATCATGGGAGCACTGAGACACGCGTCCAGGAGAAAAGGTCACGTGGTCATACACACAGACTCCAAAGGAGCCGTCGACTGTCTTCAGCAGCGCTCACCCACTGACAAATATACCTCCTGACAACCATCGGCACAATAACACAAAGGATGCTTGCTCAGGGTAGAAGAATTATCATAAACTGGGTTCCCAGCCATATAGGGATCAGAGGCAATGAGCTTGCTGACAGATTAGCCGAAATCGGCCGGGTATGCCCCCAAATCCCATGATAATACATCAGAGCCGAAGTTTACTTAGGAGGAAGTGTACGGTGACGGCCAACTCCTTCCTCCTGCAGCTTCACAGAGAGGAAACGAGACATTCCCCCTCGGCCAGCTGGTACTCAGATGCCACAGGCTATGAACCACTGGCACTCTCTGAAATAAACAACAGAGGTACCGAAGTCATTCTGCACAGAATGCGCCTAGGTTACCACTGTGCATGGCAGATCATACAAACAATAGAACATGAAGAGAGGTGTTGCATGCATTGCGGCGAGCCGAACGCCACACTGATACACTACTTGGAGAATTGCGTGCACACGCAATTCCTAAGACAAACCCCACAGAAAAACAGCCGTCGTGCTGGTAAAGAGATTATGCGAGATTTCTTACACCACGGCTACAGGAGCGCCTGCTGGCAATCCCACCGCCACGGTAAGCACCGAGTGTCAGACCAACAAATGAGACAGCCATAAAAAGCTGACACAGGCCGGGCCATAAGTGAAAGGCCCGGGCGAAGCCAGAACTTCGCAAATCTCAAGCAAGCAAGCAAGCAAGCTACAGGAGCGCCTATATACAGGAGCGCCTGCTAGCAATCCCACCGCCACGGTAAGCACCGAGTGTCAGAAAAAACAAATGAGACAGCCATAAAAAGCTGACACAGGCCGGGCCATAAGTGAAAGGCCCGGGCGAAGCCAGAACTTCGCAAATCTCAAGCAAGTCTAGTCTTATAAGCCCTGATGAAGCAATAAATGCGAAAAGGCCTTCGGCATATTCGTGTGTTTTCTTGTACGTCCCTTCGTTGTTCTACTCGCAATCTGTTCGACATGAATTTCACACACACACACACACAGTGAGACAAAAAAAAGGGTCACATACAGATAGACATACAGACAGATGGAGGTAAATGTAATGGCAGAGTAATGTAAGATAATATCATTTCAAATACGTTGATCAGTATATACTATATTCGCAAAGGATATATATGATATATATATATATATATATATATATATATATATATATATATATATATATTTTTTTTTTTTTTTTTTTTTTTTTTTTTTTTTATAAACATCCTGGAATATAAATGAGAAAATTAGTTAAGGGACTGGTAAAGAGTATGCATAGTATGCTTTTTTATTATCATTCTTTCGGGCCTGCGTCCTGAACCGAATGACAATAACAAAGTACCTTCTGACTCTTACCTTCATTATCGCCGATTACTTTATAACTATATGTAAACTTATACTTATATACACTCAATATGGTAGTAAAAAATACACTATCTGTATTACTGCTTTGTAATAATTATTATTGTCGATACTCTACTTATCAATGTGTTCATGATTTAGTCGACATGTGACCACAAGAACATATCCAACGGCCTCGTCCAACGTGTGCGACCACAGGAACCCTATGAAAGACATAAAACACCCTTACTGAAAATTAATGTTTCCCCTTATATGTTTAGCGACATTTCATTCAACATCCTACAAAAACGACCTGTAATCACAGGTATCAGGTTAACACACAACCTGTAAAGGAGTACTGCGGAAATCCTCGCCTTTCCCCTTTCCACACTCGTCGGCATCCGGACTGAATCTGCGCTCACAACGATTTGTCTGCAAACCAAAATTATCCCTGCCCCTTTTCCCAACTTTCTCACAACGTTTGAGGAGAAACGGCATCCGTGAGGGAGGACAT
>NC_051393.1:24379966-24400038 GCF_015228065.2 Penaeus monodon
TTCCACGGCCCCGCCCCAACGTGTGCGACCACAGGACCCTATGAAAAAAAAACCCCCTTTTACTAAAATTTAAATTTTTTTCCCCCCTTATTTTTTTAGCGACTTTCATTCAACATCCTACAAAAAACCTTAATCACGGGACAGGTTACACAAAACCCTGTAAAAGGATACTGGGGAAAAATCCCTTTCCCCTTTTCCCACTTTACACTCTCGGCTCCGAGACTGAATCTCGCGCCCCACAAGATTTGTCGAAAACCCATATCTACTCCCGGTACTTTTGTGTAAGGAGGAAAATCCCCGGGGGTTGAATGGTGACACCTATTTTTCCCAAACAATACTTCTTATGTTGGGGAGAATGCAGTTTGACAACCTTTCCTTTGAGCAGGGGAGGGGGCAGTAGTTACCCAGCAGCAGACGACCCCCTGGTGTCTTTGGGAAAGAAACCCTCTGTATTCCGTGTGATTAAGGACAAGTCCTATGCGATATGCACTCACTCACGTGGGTCAGTGGTGTTGACTCGGCTAAACCTACCTTACCCGCCGGGTGCCCCCCACGCAGAACCTCCGGGGGGCAATTGCAACTTCTCGCACCTGGGGGGGCGGAACCGTGACCCCCGGGAGAGCCAATTTCCACTCTACAGCCCGGGAGTTTTCACCTTAAATTACAACGACAAACCCTTGACAGAAGTTTTTTGGGTTAAAATGTTGGTGTGTGGACTAGAAAAGGGTGCAGAGTTTAGACTGGGATCACAATTACCAAGAAATCACCGACTCACTGTTTTTTGTAAACAGAAAACAACAGTATCCTTTAGCTCATTTTTGCAATTTTCCAAGGCCTTTTTTTTTAGAGCTGGGGAATCATTTTGGGAAACTGGGGTTAAAAATTTGGGGATGGGGCCGGTCCACGTTCTCCAGAAATGTGTACGTTTCTTGGGCAAAGGGAAAAGACAATTTTCTTTATGTTCAGTGTGGTCCTAATGTCTGTATAATGGGGATAAGGTGGAGAAATGTAAACATTTTATGCTGAAAAATATAACTGGGAAACATTTTTTCAGGGCGTAGCAAAAAATGGATTATTTTGCTTGTTTTTAAACATGGGAGATAGGGTGGTCTGTCCCGTTTAAAAAATTTAATTTACTGCAAAACCAGTTTTATATCGGGGCAACATTAATGGATGTAAGTATAGCAAATAATTTTTGTTCCCCTGATGTCAGGGAGAAAGAAAAGGTGGTTTTATAAGGAAATAATAAACAGGGTCTGATTACTTGCAGAGTCCCAAAATTTAAAAAGTCTGGCGTTTCTATAGGGCCCCTTAAACAAAAGATTTATTCTTTGCTTATCCACTTCCCACCTCAGATTTCCTTTTCTGCCAAAAATCATTGAGTTGGTCCAGGATGTTGCCCTTATTGGAAATGTCAGATATGCTATTAAAATAAAATGCCATACAACTGGAGGGGAGAAAGAGTGTAGAAGCAGAAACCCAAAACAGTCTGTTCAAAAGCTTGTCTTATGGCTGAATATAAGACAAGAAAGGAGAATGTGGCCAAATGCCTTGCAAAAGCTGGAGGGGAGGAAGACAGGTCAGAATTAGTTATTTACCAGCTTTAGGAATTGTATTATTATTTTATGGGTCAAGACCTTTGGCATTCATTCCAGGCAGAAGTACTGTTTCTATAGCGGAGGTGAGGATTGTCGGGTGTTTCCAGGAGTGTGCAGAGAATTGTATAAGTAATAATGTCATTACCAGGAGCTATTGCCTTACCCCTGGCTAGGTTACAGTACAGTTCCTTGTTGCTTTTGACCACACCATATCTTGATAGTTTCCGTAGTGCAGAAGGGAGAAGGAGTATATGATGAGTTTCTCAGCTGGAGAAAGGTCTCGGTGTAGTGGTGGAAAGTATAGGGTTGTGACTGTGCTGAACATTCAGCAACAAGATCTTGCATATTGTGAGAATGGTTTTTGGTGGATATTTTAGATTTTTTTCTTCATGACCTTGTTTTATAAGATACCACATTGTATCAGTCGATTTCTGTCGTTCTTCTGCACCAACGAATTCTATGTTTTCTAATCTATGTTCATCACAGAAACAACACTTAAATAGGATACCTCATACATTGTAGATGCTTTCTTTCTCGACTTTATTTCAGTGCTTATATCACTGAGAACCAAACAGCTATCCTTAAAGGCTTTTAGAAGCTAAACTCAAAAGGTGAATAAATTGATAAGGGGAAACGAACAACACTTCTAAATAGTTTACTATTACTTTTCTCGTTTATCTACACATAGCTAGCGGGCAATCTTTGGGTTTAAATTCGGTGGACCCCCCCCACCGTGGGCTTTCACTGCTTTATACACATTAATGAGAGCAGTGAGGGAGGGAACTTGTAGAGAGTTGCAGATTTTGGTTTAGATGTTTTCCACTGAAAATATTCTTTCAGCATCAGCATTTGATGTCAGCAGGACCTGTAGAGCAAACACTAAAAAAATGATAACATTTTCTATTTCCTGCATCGTCTTCTAAGTCCGTCAGTTCTAGATAGAATTCATGAGCATGTAAACTTTCCCAGACCTCTGAAATCTCAGCAAACAGAGTTTCATCCACTCTTCATCAAGCTGACTAAAGCTTCTGTGATACCTAAAAAGGTGTTGAGTTTGTGCCTGATGTTCTTTTGTACATTCGCCTTAATTTGCTGTGTATTAGTTTCATGATTATCCTCTCTTTTTTTTTGTACTAAATTTGAATTTTAGAAGTTTCGTGCATGTTTGTGCATGTCTGATCCCAAATGCATTTGTGTTAATGGCAAGAAGATTATGGATCTATATATACTATAGAATTCTTATTGTAAATTCCAGTTACACAGTAAATCCGAAGAATATTGCAAAGCAGTACAGTAATAAAGTTCTGCAGTAAGTGAATTGTTGGTTCAGGTGATTTATGGTGTTGAATTGAGGCAGAATGTAAATATAGAATTAAAAATACGATTTACTGATGGCTGTTTGTACTTTAAGGCAAGAGGCCACAGCTTAGTGTAGTGAGACCCATCATGTTTGACATAGATATAGGATTTTATGGGGCTATGGGGCTTCACACTGCAGAGTTCTTGAAACATCATCAAACTATGTTTCTTTGCACTATGGCGAATGATTGATTGATTTATTATCTAAACTTATCTGTTACATCAGTTGCTAAGGTTATTAGTGCTGAATAAACCCTTTTTAGATTGAGTTAGAATATTCAAAAAAAGTTAAAAACCTATCAAAAATGTCTTATGTAATAGTATATATTATATAATAAGTCAAAGCATACATACTGTTTTACATGTATAAAATTTTTGGCACAAACATTATGCATCACAAATTTTGTTAGATAATTAGCCTCCTTAGAAAACTAATAACATTTATGTCATAATCCTCCCCCAATATTTTGTCAATGTAATGGGGGAGACAATTACATATGTCTTTGGTCTGAGAATGTTGTACATCTTTCCACTAAATGGCCTTGGGATCCCTCACAGCAGGCTTAACTTTCACCCATGAGTCAATTTTGTGTGCCCGATCCAGCTTCATAAATTCAAACAAAACTTCTACTTGTCGGTTGGGATGGATGCTGGTCACCCACATTCAAGGTCATCTTCAATTTCTCTCACCAATGGATGGGATGGTTTAAGCTCTTGATTGCTTGCAAGACCCTGCAAGCCTCAATTTATTACAATAGAATGGTTCATAAGATCTTATCATCTTGATGCTGCAAGGTTTGGCATGTAACTCGTAGTGAAGATCGAGGCTGTTGAAGAAAGGCGGGCTAAATGCAGTCATCCTATTCTCTGCTGAAAAGTTTTCAGATTTCAAACCAATGTATATTGCATCTGATCCTTTGGTACTTAGAAGTGTTTTGAAGAATTCTCTCTCTGATCTCTGTTTCGGATCTCTCCCCCTGCCCAATTCCGCCCAAATCCAGCTCAACTTTATTGGTACATGGGAGCATTGGGGATTTCCATCAGCCATAACCTTAGTGAGTTTTAAATTAAGATCTTCCACAAGATTCCTTTGTTCTCCTATCATGGGATCGACTATCCCCAAAAGGGTTGAAAAACCAATCTGGATGTAGGAGACCCCCGGGAAACATTTGTAGCATTGTGTAGTAAATCACGTTTATGTAGTCCCGGTGTAATGAAAGAGGGGGTTCTCCACTCTCAGCATACAGGGACTCCACAGGTGCAGATTGAAAGCCTCTATAGAAATTCTGAGAGCTTCATTTTGAACCAAGTCCAAAAATCCAGAGAACAGTGAGAGTTGCAAATGAAAAAGGTCACATCCATAGTCAAGTTTACTACGAATAAGTGCTCAGTAAAACCGCTGAAGTGTTTGTGCAGTCTGCACCCCAAATATGTTCACCTTTAACTGTTTAATGTGAGGTCCCCCTGTAAACCTTGAGTCAAAAATTAGATCCAAGTACTTCACCTTGAACCAAAATGCAATGGGTTTGCTCCTATATAGAGGAAAGGATGGAACTTTTTTCTTTGTGAATGCATAACCATGGTCTTGTTTGGAGAAAATTTGAACCCCTGGTATGTGTCCAATGCCTAACCTGATTTATTTCAGCACATCCTGTAAGCTTCCTCCTGAACATTACAGTGTGAAAACATCCACATCAGATTACATGAGACAGGACTAAGTCCATCAGTTTCCCGATAGAATTCATGAGCATGTAAACTTTCCCAGACCTCTGAAATTTCAGCAAAAAGAGTTTCATCCACTCTTCATCAAACTGACTAAAGCTCTGTGATACCTACAAGGTGTTTTAGTTTGTGCCTGATGTTCTTTTGTACATTCTTCGGTGAAAAGAGGATGCCATTCGTCTTAATTTGTTGTTTATTAGTTTTATGGTTATCCTCTTTTTTTGGTTACTAAAGTTGAATTTTAGAAGTTTCGTGCATGTTTGTGCATGTCTGATCCAAATGCATTTTTATTAATGGCAAGAAATTATGGTTCTATAATACATGAAAATTTTTATTGTAAATTCCCTACCAGTAAAATCCCAAAAATATTGCAAAGCAGTAAAGTAATAAAGTTCTGCAGTAATGAATTGTTTTGGGTTTAGGTTATTTTTTGGTTTGAAAATTTAGGGAGAAAAGTAAATATAGAAAAAAAAATACAAATTTTCTGAGGCTGTTTGTACTTTTTAGGCAAGAGGCCCCATCTTGGGGTAGTGAGGCCCTCATGTTTGACATAATATAGGAAATTTATGGGGGTTTACACTGGGGAGTTTTTTTGAAAAAATCTTCAATCTTGTTTGTTTTTGGCACTATTTTTTCCAAAAGATTGTTTTTTATCTAAAAATTTCTGTTTCAATCAGTCGCTAAGGTTTTAATGCTGAATACTTTTTTGATTTAGTTTGAATGTTTTTTAAAAATCTATCAAAAAATGCTTTATAATAAAAATGTATTATAAAAATAAACAAAGGGATCATATGTTCTTTCTTTAAAAATTATTGCTAAACATTTTGCCATCACAAATTTTTTTAGGGGTTTTATTAAACCTCCCCTTTGGGAAACCCCAAAAACATTTTTTCATAAATTCCCCCCCGTTTTTTGTCAATGTATATGGGGGGGACAAGTAATAGTCCTTTTTTCTGAGAATGTTGTACATCTTTCCCCAAT
The DNA here is from genome assembly GCF_015228065.2 of Penaeus monodon. Lineage (NCBI taxonomy): Eukaryota > Metazoa > Arthropoda > Malacostraca > Decapoda > Penaeidae > Penaeus > Penaeus monodon. The sequence goes on from NC_051393.1 coordinate 24,385,627, forward strand.
GTGGGGGACCCCTTAATGGCCTTGGCATCCCCCCACAGCATGCCTAACTTTCCCCTGAGTAAAATTTTGTGTGCCCCATTCTCAGCTTCTAACTTTTTAAAACATGACTTCTACTTGTCGTTTGGGGTGGGTGCCCGGTCACCCACCTTCAAAATTTATCTCCAAATTTTTTTTGCAGTTTTTGTCCCAGAGGTAAAGGGGTCCATTTTTTTCCTTTCCCTTTAAAGGCAAAAAAACTCCTTTATGCTGGTTTCAAGGGTGTGTAGGGGGAGAAAAAAAACGAAAATCACAGGGCTGGCGGCGGGTGGGTTTGACCTTTTGATCATTTTCCCCTAAAATTTCCCCCTGAACCAAAAACCCTGCTGGCACCCCAAAATAATGTTATTTTTTACATGTTTACAAAATGCAAGCCCAAACTTGAGCCTCCGTCTCAAAGGATTTGGGGTGGTTTAAGGGGTCTTTATTTTCTTGCAAGAAACCCTAGAACCCCAATTTTTTTACAATAGAAAAGGTTTTATAAGACTCTAGTCATCTTTTACTGCTGCAAGGGTGGCATGTAACCCTGAAGTGAAGATCGAGGCTGCTGAAGAAGGGCAGCTAAATGCAGTAATCCTATTCACGGCTGAAAAGTTTTCAGATTTCGAACCAATGTTATATTGCATCTGTTCCTTGGTACTTGGAAGTGTGTTGAAGAAATCTCTCTCTGATTTCTGTTTCGGATCTCTCCCCCTAACCCAATTCCGACCAAATCCAGCTCAACTTTATTGGTACATGGAGGCATTGGGGAGTTCCATCAGCCATAACCTTAGTGAGATTAAATTAAAGGGCTTCCACAAGATTCCTTGTTCTCCTATCATGGGATCGGACTATCCTCAAGGGGGTTGAAAACCAATCTGGATGTAGGAGATCCCGGAATCATTTGTAGCACGTGTAGTAAATCACATCCACAAGTGCAGATCTGAAAGCTCTGTAGAAATTCTGAGAGCTTCATTTTGAATTAAGTCCAACATCCAGAGAACAGTGAGAGTTGCAAATGAAATAAGAAAAAGTAATACGAATAAGTTTTCAGTTAAACCGCAGAAGTGTTGTGTAGTCTGCAACCCAAGATAGGTTTACCTTTAACTGCTTGATGTGAGGTCCCCATGTAAGCTTTGAGTCAAAAATTAGACCCAAGTACTTCACCTCTTGAACAAAATGTAATGGGTTTGCTCCTATATAGAGGGAAGGATGGAACTTTCCTCTTCTGTGAATGCATACCCATGGTCTTGTTTGGAGAAAATTTGAACCCATGGTATGTTGTCCAATGCTTTACCTGATTTATTGCAGCACATCCTGTAAGCTTCCTCCTGAACATTACAGTGTGAAATCATCCACATACAGATTACATGAGACAGGACTTGGAACGACCTATACGATGTCATTTATAGTAATGGCAAATAAGGGTACACTTAGGACACTCTTGTGGGACCTCTTCCAGGTTAGAAAAGATGTTTGCCACCCAAAATAAACTTCCTGTCAGCAAGGAAGCTTTGTATGGAGGTAGGTAATGCTCCTCTTAAAGCAATATCATGTAGCTTCTTGTGTATGCCTTGCTTCCAAGTAGTACTGTCAGTCTTTTTCAAGGTCAAAGAAGACTGCTAATATGTAATGTCACTCTGTGAAGGAATTCTGTATAGCAGTCTCCAAAATTACAAGTACATTTGTAATCTATCTCAATTTTCTAAACCCATACTGATATGGGGTCAGCATGTTTTCCTTTTCTGATAGCCATGTCAACCTGAAGTTTACCATTTTCTCCATCAGCTTGCAGATGCAGCTGGTGAGAGATTGATTGATTATTTAAAATTATCTGCCGCGTCAACAGCTAAGGTCATTAGCGGCGAATACCTTGTTAAACAGAAATATTAAAATGTTTAAAACTTTAAAAATCTGTCAATAGATATCTTATAAATAACAATAAACAAATTAAAAATCAAAGCATAAATATTATACTCTAAGTGTATAAAATTATTGCATAAACATTATGCATAATTAAATTTTATTAAAAATATTAGTCTCCCTAAGGAAACTAATAAGACCCTCTATGTCACAATCCCCCCCCCAATACATTCTTCAGTGTATATGGGGGAGACAAGTACATACGTCTTTGGTCTGAGAATGTTGCACATCTTTCCACTACATGTGCGATTGTTAAGGGCTCTTGGCATCCCTCACAAAGTGCCTGATTTTTAGCCATCATCGGCCCATGAGTCAGTCTTGTGTGCCCGATTCTTAGCCTTGTTAATGCAACTTCCACTTTTCGGTTGGGATGGATGCTAGTCACCCAACTGCCAAGGTCAATCTCTAATCTCTCGCAGTTTATTTCTGGAGATATGCCTCCATTGTTCCTTCCTTTTAAAACTCCTGATGCGGGGTTTTTCAGGTCGGTGTGTGGGAGAGGAAAACGAGCATCACAAGGCTGAGCGGCACCCTGCCTTAGCCTTCTGATCAGCTCGCTCATTCCCACTGACACCAACATGCGCTGGCACCCAACACAGAGTTATCTTTTTACGTGTTGACATCAGTGCAAGCCAATCTTTGAACCTCCCTCACTACGGGATGTGATGAGTTTAAGCTCTTGATTGCTTGCAAGGCACTACGAGAGTAACAATATATTACAAAGAATGGTTCATAAGATCTCTAGTCATCTTAACTGCTGCAAGGATGGCATGTAACTCTGCAGTGAAGATCGAGGCTGCTAGAGAAAGACTGCCAGATGCAGTCTTCCTTCTGCTCACTGCTGCAAAGCCCACACCATTTTCAGATTTCGAACCATCCTGTATATATTGCATCCGATCCTTGGTACTTAGAAATGTGCTGAAGAAATCTCTCTCTGACTTCTGCTTAGATCTCTCCCTTTCCCCAAATTTCCGAAAAATCCAGCTCGACTTGATTAGTCCAAGGGGGAATTGGGGAATTCCAACAGCCAGAACCCTTAGTGAGAACTTAAAATTTAAGTTCTTCTACAAGATTCCTCATTCCCCTTTACCATAGGATCGGCTATCCTAAAGGGGGGTTGAAAACCAATCTGGATGTAGGAGATCCCGGAATCCTTTGTAGTCTCGTATAGTAAATCAGGTTCATGTAGTCCCGGTGTAAGAAAGAGGTGTTCTCCACTCTCAGCATACAGGGACCCCAAAGGGTGAAGACCGAAAGCCCCAGTACAGATTGAGAGCTTCATTATGAACCGAGTCCAACATCCGGAGAACAGTGGGAGTTGCAGATGAATAAGCTTCACATCCATAGTAAAGCTTACTACGAATAAGCGCTCGGTAAAGCCGTAGAAGCGTTGTGCGGTCTGCACCCCAAAATAAATGTGAAAGAACCCGCAAAATACTAAGTGTTTTTGTAGCCTTCATTTTTAACTTTTTTGATGTGAGGCACCCATGTAAGTCTTGAGTCAAAAATTAGCCCCAAGTACTTCACCTCTTGGACAAATTGCAGTGGGTCCGCTCCCAAATAGAGGGAAGGATGGAACTCTCCTCGTTTGTGGAAATGCACAGCCATGGTCCTGCTTTGAGAAAATTCCAAACCCATGATATGTTGCCCACTGTAAAAACCTGATTTATTGCAGTCTGCATGCGTCCTTGCACATCCTGTAAGCTTCCTCCTGAGCAGTACAGTGTAAAGTCATCCACATACAGATTACATGAGACAGCACTTGGAACAACCTTTATAATGTCATTTATAGCAATGGCAAACAGGGCACACTTAAGACACTCCCTTGGGGACCCCTTCCAGCTGGTCTTCCGGGTTTAGAGAAACTGTTTCCCACCCGAACTCTAAATTTCCTGTTAGCAAGGAAGCTTTGTATGAAGGTAGGTAATGCTCCTCTTAAACCAATGTCATACAGCTTCATGAGTATGCCATGCTTCGAAGTAGTATCATAACCCTTTTCAATGTCAAAGAAGACTGCTAACATGTGACGTCGCTGTGCAAAGGAATTCTGTATAGCAGTTTCCATCCTCACAAGTGCATCTGTGGTCGATCTCAATTTTCTAAAGCCTTTGATATGGTCAGCACGTTCTTTTCTAGAGCCATGTCAACCTGAAGTTTACCATTTTCTCCATCAGCTTGCAGATGCAGCTGGTGAGAGAAATTGGTCTGTAATTTCCTGGTGGGGAAAGTATCTTTGCCAGGTTTGGGAAAACAGGAATGATTATAGCCCTCTTTCCATGTGGATGGCACTGTGCCCTCCCTATAGATCCTATTGAACAAGTCCAACGGGAAAACTTCTGGGAACTCTCCGGTAAGTGAGATATCTTTTGATATGGAATATCGTCATTTCCCTGGGGCAGTCTTACGGCAGAGCTGCAAAGCAGAGTCCATCTCCTTGCGAAAAAAATGGCAATTTGTAGGGAAGTTCTGCTGCATCCTACTAAAGAACGACACTGGGTGTTGTTCCTGTTCAGCACGAAGAGTGGAGAATCGAGCAGTGTAAGAGCTCCAGAGGAGATCTCTGCCATGGATTTAGTTTAGCTCATTAGCAATATCTTTTTGTCTGTGATGATTATGCCATCTATCTTCAGAGCAGGTTGTGATATGGATGTGCTCTTTCCGCAATCTTACGCACCTTGTCCCACACCCATGCAAAGGGGGGTCCCAGAGTTAATCGAGGACACTTTACTGTCTCCACGACGTCCTTTCTAGCCTCCTTTAGCCCCGGGGCCTGGCCTTGGCTCGGGTCTTTTTGTAATGGATCAAGGCTACAATGCTGGGCGTAGTTTCAACTGCCTTAATGCAGCTTTTCTTACTCTGACAGCTTTTTGGCATTCATCAGACCACCATGGTACTGGAGGTCGACAGTACTGGCCGCTACTTTTGGGAATAGATGCTTCTGCTGCAAGGTGAATTCTTTGATGTGAAGTGATTAACGGGCATCTGAACACACTGGAAATCATTAACAGATCCATCCAAGACTGCAGTCTATCTAAAAAGATTCCAGTCAGCATGTTCAAGTCGCAATCTCTGCACTCCATTGACTGGAATACCATTCACCTCCTCCAAAATTATTGGAAAATGGTCGCTTCCATGTAAGCTTCCATGACCTGCCAAGTGAAGTTCAACTGTGAATCAGCTGAAACCTATTGATAGGGCTATATGGAGAATGTCCAGTTTGAACTTGGAAATGTGTGGAGTGCACTGTTCAGTAAAACTGCATCTGCTCTTTAAGAACAAGGACTCCAAGGCCCTTCCTCGAGGGTTGCACAAAGTGTCTCCCAGAGGTGGGTGCCGACCATTTAAATCTCCCAAGAGTAGAAATTGGATGTGGCAACTGCCCAAGTAGATCTTCCAAATCATTTATGTTTAGATTATGTGGAGAAAGGGAGATGGATGCAACAGGGGTAAGGTCGTGCAAGGGCCTATTTTCACACCTTCACCTGCAGTGTTGTCTGCAGTGGATGGCCTGGGAAGGAATATCATGGGGCGTACCCTTACTGCTACTCCTCATGAGGTCCCTTGTCAAAGGTTCCATAATGGCCTTTTAACTAAATCCCTCAGGAAAAAAGGGACGATTTTCCCTGGTCATAATCTCTTTTAGGCATACCAAATGGGTTCATGAAGCTATCTTGTTTGCTTCTTCCCATTTTGATGAATTCCTTGACAGTTCCATTGGATTAGGGTATCCAGTTTTTTAGATTATTTCTTCATTTTAAAGGGGTTGGAGCACCTGTGGTCAAGGTTTGCTCACACCTTTAGGCTGTCCTTTCCAGATCGGGACCTTTTTAATGGTTGTTTACCTGTGAATAGTTTCCACAGGTTTCCCTTGGACAGGATCAGGATTTCTTTGCCTAGGCAAAGGACCTGAGCCTTTGCTTCAGGGGGCATTTTTGTTTAGCAGCGGAGGCCCTGTGGATTTTTTTGCAGGGAGTCTTTGGGACAGGTTTTAGGATTCCTTTGCCTGGGCAAAGGGCGTGACTGAGCCTTTTCTTCAGGAGCATTATGACTAGCAGCAGATGCTCCTGTGGAGTGGTGGCAGCTGAGCTATCACCGTTGAGGCCTCTGAGCCTTGCCCGATGGCTCCAAAGACCTTACTTTGGGAGGGGGAAGTTCCTCAATAGACCCTCACTCTATCCGTTTCTGGTGGAACAACTCACAGAGGCAGTGTCAGCAATTTTGGGGCTGAGGTTTAGAGGAAAAAGGCCAGAGTGGTGTTTTTGTAAAAGCATTGGAGGCAAAAGGGTTTGGGGGGAAAGGAGGATGGGCTAGAAACCGAAGCAAAGGACCTCCTGGTGTGCAAACAGCATACGGGCACTGCTTTGCCTCTGGAAAACTAACTTTCTCCTTGCTCCTTTTACCAATACTTCCTTTCAATTTACCTTTTACATGCTTTGAAGAAGCTTCATGAGCTTCTTGGGAGTGGTAACAGCATATTGGACCTGGGGCAGTTGTCATTCCTTTATGACCTGTGTACCACACTTTACACAACTTTGGTTGTCCTTTTCTTTAAAAGGGAAGAGTTGGCTCAAAGCCCAAACCTTTGGGAGTGGAAGCACCGCAAGGTTGGCACATATGTTTACCTGGAGGTGGTTTTCCATGTAACTTAACCCATTCTGGAAGGACTAATGTGTTAAAAGTTTGAAGAAGAGCTGGTGTCGACTGTTCCAAACCATCAACTTTTTCCTAAAACGTTTTTTCTGCCACTACATTAAATTCTCTAGTTCCTAACCGTCCCTCAGAATACCTCATCAGTCTCGGGAAAAGACAATTCCCTTACATGATTTAGGGTTTTTTGAGGAGAGCATGAAACTTGAGCCCCAGGAATGTTACATATTGCACGCCAGACGGTCACTCTCATCTGGTGACGAAACTCAACTATCAGGCTACCATCTCGTGTGGGGTGATACGAGGATCCGTTGACCTACTTCAAATATTTCCGATTTTACCTCAAAGATGTCAAGATCCATGATTTATACACCATCAATGGGCTTCACTACCAGGTACTTACTATAGAAAGCTTTCATATTTACCAGGTTTAAAATTCCTTAGTGGATTGAGGAGGAAATTTTCCCTTCTTACCTGGTTTGGGAGCCCGGGAACCCTACGATCCCATTCTTGCCCTTTGGAAACTGAAAAGGGTTTCCCGAGTGACAAGTGTGATTTTCCAAAGGAATGGTCGAGGGATTTCGCAGGGGGTCAGGAGAGAAACTAGATCTTTGTAAATTGTATATCATTTCAAATTTGAATTCTTCATTTCCTCACCACCCACCCACCATGGATCAACGAGGGAAGCTATAGTTGGGTTCAAAATCTCCCCCAGCCACAGGGGTAATGAGGAAAATTACGCAGCCACATCACAGTACTGATGGCAGTCGCGGGACCTAGCGTTTCCCGACTGAATAGTGCCTGCTTGACCCTAGCCCTTTTTTGACCAGCCGTTTTGACTTGACCGGGCCTTGATCAAGCCACCCGTTAAACCAGAATAAAGGACCAAAGAGGTGTGTTGCTAGCGGCAGGGCGCAGCGTTGCAGCATCGCTCAACCTCCAGGACTCCTGTCTCCGGGTTTAATACGGGATGCCACGCACGGCAAAACACACGTGGGAGAGTTCTCCCTAGTCCAAGATGGAATAAAACCAGGGGTGGGTACACCATCCCCTCTCATAGGCCTTGGTGCACCAGGAAGCCATTTTGTCTCATCCCTCACTGGTGACCCCTCCAGTATGGGTAGCCCTTGGTCCGGCTCACCAGATCTTTGGGGGACCTCAGGCCCCCCACCGCGGCAAGGCGGCTTCCGTTAGGGGGGAGTGGGAGAGAAGTTGGTCTATAAACCCTGGGTGGAAGCATCCTTTGCCAGGATGAGGGATAAGAATGATTATAGCTTCTTTCCATGTGGAGGGCACTGTGCCCTCCCTAAAAGATCCCATTGAATAGGCCCATAAGGAACTTTTGGGAGCTCTCCGACAAGTGAGATATCATTTGGTATGGATTATCTTCACTTCCTGGGGTAGACTTAAGCATAGCTCCCAAGGCAGGATCCATCTCCTATCGCAAAAATGGCAAGTTGTATAAAATTTTGCCTGTATTCCTATTGAAGAACGACATTGGGTACTTTTCCTATTTTCCTATTTTTCCTATTTCCCATGACTTCTGTCTGGGCCTCCTTTAGCACTCGCCTGGCCTTGGTTCGGGTTCATTTGTAATGAACAGATCAAGGTCACATCACTGGGGTATTGTTTCAACTGCCTCAATTCAGCTTTTCTTGCTCTGACAGTTTGTTGGCATTCATCAGACCACTGTGGTACTGGAGGTTTCAACGGTAATGCCCACTACTTTTGGGAATGGATGCTTCTACTGCAAGGTAAATTCGTGATTTTGAAGTGATTAAAGCCTCTTGAACACGCTGCTGTTCAAGTTGCCACTCTGCACTCCACTGGCTTTAAATACCAATATGTGTAGGAGTGGCACTGTTCTGTAGAACTACATCTATTCTTGGGAACAAGGACATCAAGGCCCTTCCACGAAGTCTCTCCAGAGGTGATACCCACCAGTGAAAACTCCCAAGAGTAAAAATGGATGAGACAAAATGCCCCAAACAGATCTTCCAAAAAAAAATATATGTTGAGATTATGTGGAGGAAAGGGAGATGGATGCAACAGAGTAAGGTCATGTCAAGCCCATTCTCACAGTTTTCACCTGCAGTGTCGTTTTGCAGGTGGATGGTCTGGAAAAAGAATATCCTGATGTACCATCCTGAGGTTTCCCTTATCAAAGGTCTCAAAATGGGCTTGAACTTAGAATCTTCTCAAGGAAATAGGGCGATTTCCCTGGTCCTATGAGTTATGTGAAACTATTAAATGTTAGGCTGTCCCTTCCTTGGGAGTAAATTTTGAAGGGTCGTTTGCATGTGAAACTAGTTTCCACAGGCTTTCTTTGGACAGGTTTCAGAATTTCTTTGCCGGGGCAAAGGACAAACCTGAGCCTTTGGTTCAGGAGTGGAGGCTCCTGTGGGTGTGGTGGCAGCAGGGCTGTCACCGTTGTAGTCTCTGGAGCCTGCCTGATGGCTCCAAATGTCCCACTTTGGGAGGAGTCTTTTGGACAGGCTCAGGATTCTTTTCCCTGGGAAAAGGGTGTACCTGGTCCTTTGGTTTAGGGACATTCTGTCTAGTAGCAGAGTCCCCTCTAGATGGGGTGGCAGCTGGAGCGGTCACCATTGAGGCCTCTGGACCCTTGACTGTGGCTCCAAGGATCTTGCCTCCTCAGTAGACCTGTCACTCTACTCTGTTTCTGGGTGGAACAACTCACCAGTGGCAGTTTCAGTATTTGAAGACTGAGGTCTAACTGAGAAAGCAGAGTTTTGTGGTATAAAAAAGTATTGTAGGGTAAGGGGATGGCGATAAGGAGGACAGGCTAGAACCGAGGCAAGGACTTACCTGGCAGTGCAAAATTACACAGGCACGTCGCTTTGCCCCTGGAAAAACTTTTAACTGGGTTTTTTATTTCCATTTAAATTTTTCAATTTTGTACCTATTACATGCTTTTTTAAGAAGCTTCATGAGCTTTTTTACAGTGGCAACAAACATACTGGACCTGAACAAATGTCATCTTGACGACATGTTGTACCACACATTACAAACACTCTCGTCTATTTTTCTTTAAAACAGCAAGAGTTAGCCCCATGCCCTAACCCTGGCAGTGGAAGCAACCAAAATAGGGTTGGGCACAAATGGCTTTACTTGAAGTGGTACCATGTCAATTTTAACTGATTCTGGAAGGACTAAGGTTTCAGAAGTTTCAAGAACTGGTGTTGACTGTTCCAAACCATCAACTTTCTTCTTGAAACATTTTGCTGCCACTACACTAAATTTCTTTAGTTCCTCCTCAGAATACCTCATCAGGTCTCAGGAAATGACAATTCCCTTCCACTAATTGATATGTGAGGAGAACATGAGACTTGAGCCCCTGGAATGTCGCATATGCATGCAGAGGGTCTCTCTTGTCTGGCAATGAATGGATGATGCGAGGAATACGTTGACACACTCAACTATCTTCTGATGTACTTCAAAAATATCAAGATCCATGATGATATAGTATCAAGGGTTTCTTCACTACTAGATATTTACTCAATGAGTGTAAGGCTTTCTGTCGGGGAAGCCCGAAATATCCACCCAAGCGGCGGATGGCGGCTTAGGGCCAAAAGGAGGGAGGGGCCCCGTTCACTTCCCCTGTGGGAAAATTTGTCACATGCCCCAGGTACACATACCAAAAAAAGTGGGTCTGGCTATGCTGCTCTTGACATATGAATAAAAAAAGGAAAATAAAAGCAAAGCCCCATGGGTAAAAAAAAATATAAATACAAAGAAAAAATAAAGCTCGTTCTGAAGGAACGGATACATTAAAAATGACAAGCTTACAAAGGAATGGGGTATCTCTGGCGGGTTTGCTGGCCAATGTAAAACTTCGTAAAACCTTGTTTACCTTAAATGCCCACGTCCAGCGTATCCTAACTGGCATGTAAAACTCAAACACAAACTTGTCCTTGGGTGCTCCGCGACACCACAGTATGGGTAAACCAGGGGGGGGGGGGTACACTCAAACACCGAGTCCAGTCCCTTACGAGTTTATTTGACAGGGGTATTTATTTCAGCCTGGCCACGTCATCGTGGCAACAGTTTTTTTGAACAGTGACCATACAATTAAGAACATTTCATTAAACAAAAAAACAACAAAAGTAATTGACAATAAATAACAATAAAAAGATAAGTAAAACAGCCGAAAAAAAACTAATAAAAGATACATTAGAAATAACTGAGAAGTATTAAACCACCGCAAGTAAAACTCGAAAAACAATTTGTAAACAAAAATAGAAAGAGGTAAAATTAACCAACAACACAAAGGATGTCACCCTTGTCCTCATTGAGCCTCAATACTTAACATAGTCCATAATTAAGGTGGTGACGTGGCAGGTCGTAGATATATTAAGAAAATGAATCCAAAGTCATAAAACTTATCCAAAACTAATAAAAGTGATTAATAAAAAACAGGATTTAAGTAAGTTTTAAAAGGGAAAATAAAAGCATAAAATAATGTAAAATGAAAATAGTAAAATAAAGGGGAGGGGTTCGGTATTAAAGTGAAATTGTAAAAATGTTGAAAATCAAGAAATAAAAATAAGTGCGTAAGAAAATGAAAAGAAAACACTAAAATCTCCATTTACCCTTAAAAGACTACATATAATAAAATAAAGCAATAAAAACTCGAAAAATAAGACACCTGGCTTATACGCCCCTCACCTATTCGAAACATTGAAGCTCAAAAAGGGAAACTCGGAAAATAACAAATTGTAAAATTTATTTGCACATTTTTACCAAACAATACATGGTTTGGCAGTAATAACAGTGTTGAGTGTAGGTTGTGTGGGCGGGAATCATCTCCAGCGTGTTTGAGCGCTGCCCGCTGGATTACCCAAGTTCGGTTGGGGATTCAGGATTCAGGATTCGGGATTCAGGTATCAAGGGTGTTGAGGGGACAGGTAGGGCATTAGGGTAGGGGATAGGGTGTAGGTGTGAGGACGAAAGCTTATGAAAAAGGACGAAAAAGAGAGAAATTAAAGGGAGCCGAGAGATGGAAATGAAAGAAATGAGAAAGGTCAACGGCGGAATAGAAAAAGAAGAAAGCGAGAAGATTAGTATGGGAGAAGAGAAAGACAGAAAACCGTAAATCGCGAAGTAGAAGAGAAGAGAGAAAAATGAGCGAAAGGCTTGAATGAGAGAACGAGAGAAAAGGATAAAATAACATAACGAAGGAATGGAGAAGAGGAGAAAACGAGATAGCATGGCAGAAAGCAAGGAGGGAAATGGGGGGAAATTAAAGGAAAGGGAACGAAAGATGAGCGAAGAAGTGAGAGCATTTAGGAGAGACGAAGGATAGCGAGGAGAGTAAATAGGGTACAGAAGACAAGATGATACGTGAAGAGGAGAAAGAGGGAGAGGGGAAAAACTTGGAGAAGAGGGTAAAAGGGAGGTAGGGGAGACTAAGGGAAACAAGGGTGAGGATAAGGGGGAGAGGGTTGCAATCCAGGATGGGGGGGGAGGGAGGTCGGAGACCTCACATGAGATACTTTCATATATACCAGGTAAAATTTGCTTAATGGATTGAGGACTTTTCTCCTTACCTGATTGGGGAGCCTGGGAACCATTTTGCTTCCTATTCATGCCCTTTGGAATTGGAAAGGTTCCAGTGTGACATTTGACATTCCAGTGGGATTGGCCAGGGGATTGCATTGGTCGTCAAGGAGATTGATTGATTGATTATCTAAAATTATCTGTCGCGTCAGCAGCTAAGGTCACTAGCGGCGAATGCCTTGTTAAATAGAAACATTAAAATATATAAAACTTTTAAAATCTATTAATAAATATTTTACAAATAACAATAAATATATGAAAAATCAAAGCATAAATATTATGCTCTAAGTATATAAAAATTTTTGGGATAAATATTATGTCTAAGTGTATTTAAAAATTTTTGCATAAACATTATGCCCTGATTAGATTTTTTTTGAAAATATTAGTCTCCCTAAAGGAAACTAAAGATCTCTATATCACAATCCTCCCCCAATACATTTTTCAGTGTATATGGGAGAGACAAGTACATACGTCTTTGGTCTGAGAATGTTGCACATCTTTCCACTACATGTGCGATCGTTAATGGCTCTTGGCATCCTTCACAAAGTGATTGACTTTTAGCCATCATTGGTCCATGAATTAGTCTTGGTTTCCCAATTTTTTAGTCTGTTAATGGGAACTTCCACTTTTCGGGTTTGGGGTGGATGCTAGTCACCCAATGCCAAGGTCATCTCTAATCTCTTGCAGTTTTTTTTCTGGAGGTATGCTCCATTTTCATTCCATTTATCACAAAGACAACTCCTGATGCTGGGTTTCAAGTCGCTGTGTGGGAGAGGAAAACGAGCATCACAAGGCTGAGCGGCAGCTGCCTTGGCCTTCTGATCAGCTCGCTCATTCCCACTGATACCAACAGGCACTGGCACTCAACACAGAGTTATGTTTTTACGTGTTGACATCAGTGCAAGCCAATCTTGAACTTCCCTTACTACTGGATGTGATGAGTTTAAGCTCTTGATTGCTTGCAAAGTACTATGAGAGTCGGAATATATAACAATAGAATTTTCCGTAAGACCTCTAGTCATCTTAACTGCTGCAAGGATGGCATGTAACTCCGCAGAGAAGATCGAGGCTGCTTGAGAAAGACTGCCAGGTGCAGTCTTCCTTCTGCTCACTACTGCAAAGCCCACACCATTTTCAGACTTTGAACCATCTGTATATATTGCCTCTGATCCTTGGTACTTAGAAATATGCTAAAGAAATCTCTCTCTGACTGCTTCGGATCTCTCCCCTTTCCCAATTCCGACCAAATCCAGCTCAACTTGATTAGTCCAAGGAGTGAATTGGGGAATTCCAACAGCCAGAACCTCGGTGAGACTTAAATTAAGATCTTCCACAAGATTCCTCATTCTCCTACCATAGGATCAGCTATCCTCAAGAGGGTTGAAAACCAATCTGGATGTAGATCCCGAAATCCTTTGTAGTCTCGTGTAGTAAATCAGGTTCATGTAGTCCCGGTGTAATGAAAGAGGTGTTTCTCCACTCTCAGCTGTAGATGTGACAGATAATTTTAAATAATCAATCATTCTCCACTCTCAGCATACAGGGACTCCACAGGTGAAGACCTGAAAGCCTTCAGACGATCTGAGTCTTATGACCGAGTCAACATCCGGAGAACAGTGGGAGTTGCAGATGAATAAGCTTCACATCCATAGTCAAGCTTACTACGAATAAGCGCTCGGTAAAGCTGTAGAAGCGTTGTGCGGTCTGCACCCCAAGATAAATGTGAAAGAACCTGCAAAATACTAAGTGCTTTTGTAGCCTTCACTTTTAACTGTTTGATGTGAGGCACCCATGTAAGTCTTGAGTCAAAATTAGACCCAGTACTTCACCTCTTGGACAAATTGCAGTGGGTTTGCTCCTAAATAGAGGGAAGGATGGAACTTTCCTCGTTTGTGGAAATGTATAGCTATGGTCTTGCTTGGAGAAAATTTGAACCCATGATATGTTGCCCACTGTACAACCTGATTTATTGCAGTCTGCATGGTCCTTGCACATTCCTGTAGCTTCCTCCTGAGCAGTGCAGTGTAAAGTCATCCACATACAGATACATGAGACAGCACTTGGAACAACCTTTATAATGTCATTTATAGCAATGGCAAACAGGGTCACACTTAAGGACACTCCCTTGTGGGACCCCTTCCAGCTGGTCTTCCAGGTTAGAGAGAACTGTTTCCCACCCGAACTCTAAATTTCCTGTTAGCAAGAAAGCTTTGTATGAAGGTAAGTAATGCTCCTCTTAAAACCAATGTG
>NC_051393.1:24400138-24413101 GCF_015228065.2 Penaeus monodon
ATTTCATTTACTATTTTATGCTTTTATTTTCCCTTTTAAAACTTACTTAATCCTGTTTTTTATTAATCACTTTTATTAGTTTTGGATAAGTTTTATGACTTTGGATTCATTTTCTTAATATATCTACGACCTGCCACGTCACCACCTTAATTATGGACTATGTTAAGTATTGAGGCTCAATGAGGACAAGGGTGACATCCTTTGTGTTGTTGGTTAATTTTACCTCTTTCTAGTTTTGTTTTACTAATTGTTTTTTCGAGTTTTACTTGCGGTGGTTTTAATACTTCTCAGTTATTTCTAATGTATCTTTTATTAGTTTTTTTCGGCTGTTTTACTTTATCTTTTTATTGTTATTTATTGTCAATTAACGTTGTTGTTTTTTTGTTTAATGAAATGTTCTTAATTGTATGGTCACTGTTCAAATAACTGTTGCCACGATGACGTGGCCAGGCTGTATAAATACCCCTGTCAAATAAACTCGTAAGGGACTGGACTCGGTGTTTGAGTGTACCCCCCCCCCCCTGGATTACCCTATACTGTGGTGTCGCTGGAGCAGCAAGGACAAGTTTGTGTTTGAGTTTTACATGCCAGTTAGGATACTGCTGGACGTGGGCATTTAAGGTAACACAAGGTTTACGAAGTTTTACATTGGCCAGCACCAGCCAGAGATACCCCATTCCTTTGTAAGCTTGTCATTTTTTAATGTATCCGTTCCTTCAGAACGAGCTTTATTTTTTCTTTGTATTTATATTTTTTTTTTACCCATGGTGCTTTGCTTTTATTTTCCTTTTTTTATTCATATGTCAAGAGCAGCATAGCCAGACCCACTTTTTTATGGTATGTGTACCTGGGGCATGTGACAAAGTCTCCACACAGGGGAAGTGAACGGGGCCCCTCCCTCCTTTTGGCCCTAAGCCGCCATCCGCCGCTTGGGTGGATATTTCGGGCTTCCCCTCGACAGAAAGCCTTACACTCATTGAGTAAATATCTAGTAGTGAAGACCATTGATACTATATCAATCATGGATCTTGATATTTTTGAAGTACATCAGAAGATAGTTGAGGTGTGTCAACGTATTCCTCGCATCATCCCATTCATTGCCAGACAAGAGAGACCATCTGCATGCAATATGCGACATTCCAGGGGCTCAAGTCTCATGTTCTCCTCACATATCAATTAGTGGAAGGGAATTGTCATTTCCTGAGACCTGATGAGGTATTCTGAGGAGGAACTAAAGAAATTTAGTGTAGTGGCAGCAAAATGTTTCAAGAAGAAAGTTGATGGTTTGGAACAGTCAACACCAGTTCTTGTAACTTCTGAAACCTTAGTCCTTCCAGAATCAGTTAAATTGACATGGTACCACTTCAAAGTAAAGCCATTTGTGCCCAACCCTATGTGGTGCTTCCACTGCCAGGGTTATGGGCATGGGGCTAACTCTTGCTGTCTTAAGAAAAATAGACGAGAGTGTTTGTAATGTGTGGTACAACATGTCGTCAAGATGACATTTGTTCAGGTCCAGTATGCTGTTGCCACTGTAAAAAAGCTCATGAAGCTTCTTCAAAAGCAATGTAATAGGTACAAAATTGAAGAATTAATGGTAATAAGAAACAGGTAGAAAGTTTTCCAGGGGCAAAGCGACGTGCCTGTGTAATATTTGCACTGCCAGGTAAGTCCTTGCCTCGGTTCTAGCCTGTCCTCCTTATCGCCATCCCTTACCCTACAATACTTTTTATACCACACACTCTGCTACTACAGTTAGACCTCAGTCTTCAAATACTGAAACTGCCACTGGTGAGTTGTTCCACCAGAAACAGAGTAGGAGTGACAGGTCTACTGAGGAGCAAGATCCTTGGAGCCACAGTCAAGGCTCCAGAGGCCTCAATGGTGACCGCTCCAGCTGCCACCACATCTAGAGGGGACTCTGCTACTAGACAGAATGTCCCTAAACCAAAGGACCAGGTACACCCTTTTCCCAGGCAAAAGAATCCTGAGCCTGTCCAAAAGACTCCTCCCAAAGTGGGACATTTGGAGCCATCAGGCAGGCTCCAGAGACTACAACGGTGACAGCCCCTGCTGCCACCACACCCACAGGAGCCTCCACTCCTGAACCAAAGGCTCAGGTTTGTCCTTTGCCCAGGCAAAGAAATTCTGAGCCTGTCCAAAGAAAGCCTGTGGAAACTAGTTTCACATGCAAACGACCCTTCAAAATTTACTCCCAAGGAAAGGGACAGCCTAACATTTAATAGTTTCACATAACTCATAGGACCAGGGGAAATCGCCCTATTTCCTTGAGAAGATTCTAAGTTCAAGCCCATTTTGAGACCTTTGATAATGGACCTCAGGATGGTACATCAGGATATTCTTTTCCAGACCATCCACCTGCAAACGACACTGCAGGTGAAAACTGTGAGAATAGGCTTGACATGACCTTACTCTGTTGCATCCATCTACCTTCCTCCACATAATCTCAACATATATGTTTTTTGGAAGATCTGCTTGGGCAGTTGTCTCATCCATTTTTACTCTTGGGAGATTTCACTGGTCGGTATCACCTCTGGAGAGACTTCGTGGAAGGGCCTTGATGTCCTTGTTCCCAAGAATAGATGTAGTTCTACAGAACAGTGCCACTCCTACACATATTGGTATTTCAGCCAGTGGAGTGCAGAGATGGCAACTTGAACATGCAGCGTGTTCAAGAGGCTGTTAATCACTTCACATCACGAATTTACCTTGCAGTAGAAGCATCCATTCCCAAAAGTAGTGGGCAGTACCGTTGACCTCCAGTACCACAGTGGTCTGATGAATGCCAACAAACTGTCAGAGCAAGAAAAGCTGAATTGAGGCAGTTGAAACAACACCCCAGTGATGTGACCTTGATCTATTACAAAAAGACCCGAACCAAGGCCAGGTGAGTGCTAAAGGAGGCTAGACAGAAGTCATGGGAAATAGGAAAAATAGGAAAATAGGAAAAGTACCCAATGTCGTTCTTCAATAGGAATACAGGCAAAATTTTATACAACTTGCCATTTTTGCGATAGGAGATGGATCCTGCCTTGCAGCTATGCTGTAAGTCTACCCCAGGAAGTGAAGATAATCCATACCAAATGATATCTCACTTGTCGGAGAGCTCCCAAAAGTTCCTTATGGACCTATTCAATGGATCTTTAGGGAGGGCACAGTGCCATCCACATGGAAAGAAGCTATAATCATTCTTATCCCTCATCCTGGCAAGGATGCTTCCACACCAGGGTATTATAGACCAACTTCTCTCACCAGCTCCCCCCTAACGGAAGCCGCCTTGCCGCGGTGGGGGGCCTGAGGTCCCAATGATCTGGTGAGCCGGACCAGAGGGCTACCCATACTGGAGGGGTCACCAGTGAGGGATGAGACAAAATGGCTTCCTGGTGCACCAAGGCCTATGAGAGGGGATGGTGTACCCACCCTGGTTCATTCCATCTTGGACTAGGGAGAACTCTCCCACGTGTGTTTGCCGTGCGTGGCATCCCGTATTACCAGGAGACAGGAGTCCTGGAGGTTGAGCGATGCTGCACGCTGCGCCCTGCAGCTAGCAACACACCTCTTTGGTCCTTTATTCTGGTTAGACGGGTGGCTTGATCAAGGCCCGGTCAAGTCAATCGGCTGGTCAAATATGGCTAGGGTCAAGCAGGCACTATTCAGTCGGTAGCGCATAGGTCCCGCGACTGCCATCAGTACTGTGATAGTGGCTGCGTATATTTCCTCATTACCCCTGTGGCTGTTGGGAGATTTTGAACCCAACTATAGCTTCCCCTCGTTGGACTCCATGGTGGGTGGGGGGGTGAGGAAATGAAGAATTCAAATTTGTATGAGTACTACAAATTTACAAAGATCTAGCTCTCTCCCTGACGACCTGCGCAATCCCTCGACCATTCTCTCTGGAAAATCACACGTTGTCACTCTGGAACCTTTTCAGTTTCCAAAGGGCAAGAATGGGAATCGTAATGGTTCCCGGGCTCCCAAACCAGGTAAGAAGGGGAAAAGTCCTCCTCAATCCACTAAGGAGATCTTACCTGGTAAATATGAAAGCATTTCATATAGTAAGTACCTGGTAGTGAAGACCATTGATGGTGTATCAATCATGGATCTTGACATCATCGGAAAATAGTTGAAGTATGTCAACGTGATCCTCCGTATCACCCCACAGCGAGATGTAGCCTGATAGTTGAGGTTTCGTCACCAGATGAGAGTGACCGTCTGCGTGCAATATGTAACATTCCTGGGGCTCAAGTTTCATGCTCTCCTCACAAAACCCTCAATCAGTGTAAGGGAATTGTCTTTTCCCGAGACCTGATGAGGTATTCTGAGGAGAAACTGTTAGAGGAACTAGAGAATTTTAATGTAGTGGCAGTAAAACGTTTTAGGAAGAAAGTTGATGGTTTGGAACAGTCGACACCAGCTCTTCTTCTAACTTTTAACACATTAGTCCTTCCAGAATCGGTTAAGTTAGCATGGTACCACCTCAAGGTAAAGCCTATGTGCCCAACCCTATGCGGTGCTTCCACTGCCAAGGTTATGGGCATGGAGCCAACTCTTGCCGTTTTAAAGAAAATGGACAACCAAGAGTATGTGTAAAGTGTGGTACAACAGGTCATCAAGGAGATGACAACTGTCCAGGTCCAATATGCTGTTACCACTGCAAAGAAGCTCATGAAGCTTCTTCAAAGCAATGTAAAAGGTACAAATTTGAAAAGGAAGTATTGGTAATAAGGAGCAAGGAGAAAGTTAGTTTTCCAGAGGCAAAGCGACGTGCCGTATGCTGTTGTCTGCACAGCCAGGTAGGTCCTTTGCTTCGGTTCTAGCCCATCTCCTTCCCACCAACCCTTGCCCTCCAATGCTTCTTACAACACACACTCTGCCATTTCCTCTAAACCTCAGTCCCAAATTGCTGACACTGCCTCTGGTGAGTTGTTCCACCAGAAACGGAGTAGGAGTGAGGGGTCTATTGAGGAGACTCCTCCTCCCAAAGTAAGGTCTTTGGAGCCATCAGGCAAGGCTCCAGAGGCCTCAACGGTGATAGCTCCAGCTGCCACCACATCCACAGGAGCATCTGCTGCTAGTCAGAATGCTCCTGAAGTAAAGGCTCAGGCACGCCCTTTGCCCAGGCAAAGAAATCCTGAACCTGTCCAAGGGAAACCTGTGGAAACTAGTTTCCACAGGTAAACAACCATTAAAAAGGTACTCCCAGGATCCTGGAAAGGGACAGAAGGTGTGAGGCAAACCTTGACCACAGGTGCTGCCAAACACCTTATGAAGAAATAATCTAAAGAACTGGATACCCTAATCCAATGGAACTGTCAGGAATTCATGCAAAATGGAAGAACTGCAACATCTGATAGCTTCATGGAACCCAGTTTGTGTATGCCTACAAGAGATTATGACCAGGGAAAATCGTCCCATTTTCCTGAGAGGATTTCAAGTTCAAGCCCATTATGGAACCTTTGACAATGGACCTCATGGAGGAGTAGCAGTAATGGTACGTCATGATATTCCCTTCCAGGCCATCCACCTGCAGACAACACTGCAGGTGAAGGCTGTGAGAATAGGCTTGACACGACCTTACACTGTTGCATCCATCTACCTTCCTCCACATAATCTCAACATAAATGATTTGGAAGATCTACTTGGGCAGTTGCCACATCCATTTCTACTCTTGGGAGATTTCAATGGTCGGCATCACCTCTGGGGAGACACTTTGTGCAACCCTCGAGGAAGGGCCTTGGAGTCCTTGTTCTTAAGAGCAGATGCAGTTTTTACTGAACAGTGACACTCCCACACATTTCCAAGTTCAAACTGGGACATTCTCCAATATAGACCTATCAATAGGTTCAGCTGATTCACAGTTGAACTTCACTTGGCAGGTCATGGAAGACTTACATGGAAGCGACCATTTTCCAATAATTTTGGAGGAGGTGAATGGTATTCCAGTCAATGGAGTGCAGAGATGGCGACTTGAACATGCTGACTGGAATCTTTTTAGATCAACTGCAGTATTGCAAGGATCTGTTAATGATTTCCAGTGTGTTCAAGATGCTGTTAATCACTTCACATCACGAATTCACCTTGCAGCAGAAGCATCCATTCCCAAAAGTAGCGGACAGTACCGTCGACCTCCAGTACCATGGTGGTCTGATGAATGCCAACAAGCTGTCAGAGCAAGGAAAGCTGCATTAAGGCAGTTGAAACGACGCCCCAGCATTGTAACCTTGATCAGTTACAAAAAGACCCGAGCCAAGGCAGGCGCGTGCTAAAGGAGGCTAGACGGACGTCGTGGAGACAGTATGTCTCCTCGATTAACTCTGGACCCCCTTAGCATGGGTGTGGGACAAGGTGCGTAAGATTGCTGAAAGAGCACATCCATATCACAACCTGCTCTGAAGATAGATGGCATAATCATCACAGACAAAAAAGATATTGCTAATGAGCTAGCTAAATCCATGGCAGAGATCTCCTCTGGAGCATCTTACACTGCTCGATTCTCCACTCTTCGTGCTGAACAGGAACAACACCCAGTGTCGTTCTTCAGTAGGACTGCAGCAGAACTTCCATACAACTTGCCATTTTTGCGCAAGGAGATGGACTCTGCTTTGCAGCTCTGCCGTAAGACCCAGGAAGTGACGATATTCCATATCAAATGATATCTCACTTACCGGAGAGTTCCCAGAAGTTCCTGTTGGACTTGTTCAATAGGATCTATAGGGAGGGCACAGTGCCATCCACATGGAAAGAGGCTATAATCATTCCTGTTCCAAACCTGGCAAAGATACTTCCACACCAGGAAATTACAGACCAATTTCTCTCACCAGCTGCATCTGCAAGCTGATGGAGAAAATGGTAAACTTCAGGTTGACATGGCTGCTAGAAAAGAAACGTGCTGACCCATATCAATATGGCTTTAGAAAATTGAGATCGACCACAGATGCACTTTGAGGATGGAAACTGCTATACAGAATTCCTTTGCACAGCGACGTCACATGTTAGCAGTCTTCTTTGACATTGAAAAGGCTTATGATACTACTTGGAAGCATGGCATACTCATGAAGCTGTATGACATTGGTTTAAGAGGAGCATTACCTACCTTCATACAAAGCTTCCTTGCTAACAGGAAATTTAGAGTTCGGGTGGGAAACAGTTTCTCTAACCTGGAAGACCAGCTGGAAGGGGTCCCACAAGGAGTGTCTTAAGTGTGACCCTGTTTGCCATTGCTATAAATGACATTATAAAGGTTGTTTCCAAGTGCTGTCTCATGTAATCTGTATGTGGATGACTTTACACTGTACTGCTCAGGAGGAAGCTTACAGGATGTGCAAGGACGCATGCAGACTGCAATAAATCAGGTTGTACAGTGGGCAACATATCATGGGTTCAAATTTTCTCAAAGCAAGACCATGGCTGTACATTTCCACAAACGAGGAAAGTTCCATCCTTCCCTCTATTTAGGAGCAAACCCACTGCAATTTGTCCAAGAGGTGAAGTACTTGGGTCTAATTTTTGACTCATTACATGGGTGCCTCACATCAAACAGTTAAAAGTGAAGGCTACAAGAGCACTTAGTATTTTGCGGGTCTTTCACATTTATCTTGGGGTGCAGACCGCACAACGCTTCTACGGCTTTACCGAGCACTTATTCGTAGTAAGCTTGATTATCCATGTGAGTCTTATTCATCTGCAACTCCCACTGTTCTCCCGGATGTTGGACTCGGTTCATAATGAAGCTCTCAGAATCTGTACTGGGGCTTTCAGGTCTTCACCTGTGGAGTCCCTGTATGCTGAGAGTGGAGAACCACCTCTTTCATTACACCGGGACTACATGAACCTGATTTACTATACGAGACTACAAAGGATTCCGGATCTCCTACATCCAGATTGGTTTTCAACCCCCTTGAGGATAGCCGATCCTATGGTAGGAGAATGAGGAATCTTGTAGAAGAACTTAATTTAAGTCTCATTAAGGTTCTGGCTGTTGGAATTCCCCAATTCCCCCCTTGGACTAATCAAGTCGAGCTGGATTTGGTCGGAATTGGGAAAGGGGAGAGATCTGAAGCAGAAGTCAGAGAGAGATTTCTTCAGCACATTTCTAAGTACCAAGGATCGGATGCAATATATACAGATGGTTCGAAATCTGAAAATGGTGTGGCTTTGCAGCAGTGAGCAGAAGGAAGACTGCATCTGGCAGTCTTTCTCTAGCAGCCTCGATCTTCACTGCAGAGTTACATGCCATCCTTGCAGCAGTTAAGATGACTAGAGATCTTATGAACCATTCTATTGTGATATATTGTGACTCTCGTAGTGCCTTGCAAGCAATCAAGAGCTTAAACTCATCACATCCAGTAGTGAGGGAGGTTCAAGATTGGCTTGCACTGATGTCAACACGTAAAAAGATAACTCTGTGTTGGGTGCCAGCGCATGTTGGTGTCAGTGGGAATGAGCGAGCTGATCAGAAGGCTAAGGCAGCTGCCGCTCAGCCTTGTGATGCTCGTTTTCCTCTCCCACACACCGACCTGAAACCCAGCATCAGGAGTTAAATGGAAGGAACAATGGAGGCATATCTCCAGAAATAAACTGCGAGAGATTAGAGATGACCTTGGCAGTTGGGTGACTAGCATCCATCCCAACCGAAAAGTGGAAGTTGCATTAACAAGGCTAAGAATCGGGCACACAAGACTGACTCATGGGCCGATGATGGCTAAAATCAGGCACTTTGTGAGGGATGCCAAGAGCCCTTAACAATCGCACATGTAGTGGAAAGATGTGCAACATTCTCAGACCAAAGACGTATGTACTTGTCTCCCCATATACACTGAAGAATGTATTGGGGGAGGATTGTGACATAGAGGGTCTTATTAGTTTCCTTAGGGAGACTAATATTTTTAATAAAATTTAATTATGCATAATGTTTATGCAATATTTTATACACTTAGAGTATAATATTTATGCTTTGATTTTTAATTTGTTTATTGTTATTTATAAGATATCTATTGACAGATTTTTAAAGTTTTAAACATTTTAATATTTCTGTTTAACAAGGTATTCGCCGCTAATGACCTTAGCTGTTGACGCGGCAGATAATTTTAAATAATCAATCAATCTCTCACCAGCTGCATCTGCAAGCTGATGGAGAAAATGGTAAACTTCAGGTTGACATGGCTATCAGAAAAGGAAAACATGCTGACCCCATATCAGTATGGGTTTAGAAAATTGAGATAGATTACAAATGTACTTGTAATTTTGGAGACTGCTATACAGAATTCCTTCACAGAGTGACATTACATATTAGCAGTCTTCTTTGACCTTGAAAAAGACTGACAGTACTACTTGGAAGCAAGGCATACACAAGAAGCTACATGATATTGCTTTAAGAGGAGCATTACCTACCTCCATACAAAGCTTCCTTGCTGACAGGAAGTTTATTTTGGGTGGCAAACATCTTTTCTAACCTGGAAGAGGTCCCACAAGAGTGTCCTAAGTGTACCCTTATTTGCCATTACTATAAATGACATCGTATAGGTCGTTCCAAGTCCTGTCTCATGTAATCTGTATGTGGATGATTTCACACTGTAATGTTCAGGAGGAAGCTTACAGGATGTGCTGCAATAAATCAGGTAAAGCATTGGACAACATACCATGGGTCAAATTTTCTCCAAACAAGACCATGGGTATGCATTCACAGAAGAGGAAAGTTCCATCCTTCCCTCTATATAGGAGCAAACCCATTACATTTTGTTCAAGAGGTGAAGTACTTGGGTCTAATTTTTGACTCAAAGCTTACATGGGGACCTCACATCAAGCAGTTAAAGGTAAACCTATCTTGGGTTGCAGACTACACAACACTTCTGCGGTTTAACTGAAAACTTATTCGTATTACTTATTCTTATTTCATTTGCAACTCTCACTGTTCTCTGGATGTTGGACTTAATTCAAAATGAAGCTCTCAGAATTTCTACAGAGGCTTTCAGATCTGCACTTGTGGAGTGATTTACTACACAGTGCTACAAATGATTCCGGGATCTCCTACATCCAGATTGGTTTTCAACCCCCTTGAGGATAGTCGATCCCATGATAGGAGAACAAGGAATCTTGTGGAAGACCTTAATTTAAATCTCACTAAGGTTATGGCTGATGGAACTCCCCAATGCCTCCCATGTACCAATAAAGTTGAGCTGGATTTGGTCGGAATTGGGTAGGGGGAGAGATCCGAAACAGAAATCAGAGAGAGATTTCTTCAACACACTTCCAAGTACCAAGGAACAGATGCAATATACATTGGTTCGAAATCTGAAAACTTTTCAGCCGTGAATAGGATTACTGCATTTAGCTGCCCTTCTTCAGCAGCCTCGATCTTCACTACAGAGTTACATGCCATCCTTGCAGCAGTCAAGATGACTAGAGATCTTATGAACCATTCTATTGTAATAAATTGAGGCTTGTAGGGTCTTGCAAGCAATCAAGAGCTTAAACCATCCCATCCATTGATGAGGGAGGCTCAAGATTGGCTTGCACTGTTGTCAACATGTAAAAAGATAACATTATGTTGGGTGCCAGCACGTGTTGGTATCAGTGGGAATGAGCGAGATGATCAGAAGGTCAAAGCAGCAGCCGCTCAGCCCTGTGATGTTCGTTTTTCTCTCCCCTACACCGACTTGAAACCCAGCATCAGGAGTTGTCTTTGCCATAAATGGAGGAAATAATGGAGGCATACCTCTAGACAAAAACTGCAAGAAATTGGAGATGACCTTGAATGTGGGTGACCAGCATCCATCCCAACCGACAAGTAGAAGTCATGTTATGAAGTTATGAAGCTGAGAATCGGGCACACAAAATTGACTCATGGGTGAAAGTTAGGCATGCTGTGAGGGATGCCAAGAGCCATTAACGGTCGCACATATAGTGGAAAGATGTACAACATTCTCAGACCAAAGACATATGTACTTGTCTCCCCCATATACATTGACAAATATATCGGGGGAGGATTATGACATAAATGTTATTAGTTTTCTAAGGGAGGCTAATATATCTAACAAAATTTTGTGATGCATAATGTTTATGCAATAATTTTATACATGTAGAACAGTATGTATGCTTTGTTTTATTATATAATACATATTATTATATAAGACATTTGTTGATAGATTTTTAACAACATTCTAACTCAATCTAACAAGCTATTCAGCACTAATAACCTTAGCGACTGATGTAACAGATAATTTTAGATAATAAATCAATCATTTGACAAATAGTGCCAAAAAGAAACATAGATTGAAGATGTTTCAAGAACTCTGCAGTGTAAAGCCCCATAAAGTCCTATATCTATGTCAAACATGATGGGTCTCACTACGCTAAGATGTGGCCTCTTGCCTGAAAGTACAAACAGCCATCAGTAAATTGTATTTTTTATTCTATATTTACATTCTGCCTCAATTCAACACCATAAATAACCTGAACCAACAATTCACTTACTGCAGAACTTTATTACTGTACTGCTTTGCAATATTCTTCGGATCTACTGTGTAGCTGGAATTTACAATAAGAATTCTATAGTATATATAGATCCATAATCTTCTTGCCATTAATACAAATGCATTTGGGATCAGACATGCACAAACATGCACGAAACTTCTAAAATTCAACTTTAGTAACCAAAAAAAGAGGATAACCATGAAACTAATAAACAACAAATTAAGACGAATGGCATCCTTCTTTTCACCGAAGAATGTACAAAAGAACATCAGGCACAAACTCAACACCTTTGTAGGTATCACAGAAGCTTTAGTCAGCTTGATGAAGAGTGGATGAAACTCTTTTTGCTGAAATTTCAGAGGTCTGGGAAAGTTTACATGCTCATGAATTCTATCTGGAACTGATGGACTTAGTCCTGTCTCATGTAATCTGTATGTGGATGATTTCACACTGTAATGTTCAGGAGGAAGCTTACAGGATGTGCTGCAATAAATCAGGTTATGCATTGGACAACATACCATGGGTTCAAATTTTCTCCAAACAAGACCATGGTTATGCATTCACAAAAGAGAAAAGTTCCATCCTTTCCTCTATATAGGAGCAAACCCATTGCATTTTGTTCAAGAGGTGAAGTACTTGGATCTAATTTTTGACTCAAGGCTTACATGGGGACCTCACATTAAACAGTTAAAGGTGAACATATCTTGGGGTGCAGACTGCACAACACTTCAGCGGTTTTACTGAGCACTTATTCGTAGTAAACTTGACTATGGATGTGAACCTTTTTCATTTGCAACTCTCACTGTTCTCTGGATGTTGGACTTGGTTCAAAATGAAGCTCTCAGAATTTCTATAGAGGCTTTCAGATCTGCACCTGTGGAGTCCCTGTATGCTGAGAGTGGAGAACCACCTCTTTCATTACACCGGGACTACATGAACGTGATTTACTACACAATGCTACAAATGATTCCGGGGTCTCCTACATCCAGATTGGTTTTCAACCCTCTTGGGGATAGTCGATCCCATGATAGGAGAACAAGGAATCTTGTGGAAGATCTTAATTTAAATCTCACTAAGGTTATGGCTGATGGAAATCCCCAATGCCTCCCATGTACCAATAAAGTTGAGCTGGATTTGGTCGGAATTGGGCAGGGGGAGAGATCCGAAACAGAGATCAGAGAGAGAATTCTTCAACACACTTCTAAGTACCAAGGATCAGATGCAATATACATTGGTTTGAAATCTGAAAACTTTTCAGCAGAGAATAGGATGACTGCATTTAGCAGCCTTTCTTCAACAGCCTCGATCTTCACTACAGAGTTACATGCCATCCTTGCAGCAGTCAAGATGACTAGAGATCTTATGAACCATTCTATTGTAATAAATTGAGGCTTGCAGGGTCTTGCAAGCAATCAAGAGCTTAAACCATCCCATCCATTGGTGAGGAAGAAATTGAAGATGACCTGAATT
>NC_051393.1:24413201-24433579 GCF_015228065.2 Penaeus monodon
GGATTTTGGGGCCCCCCGGGGGGTTTTTCCCCAGGACCGGCAAGGCGGCTTCGTTAGGGGGGAGCGTGAAGAAGTTGTCTATAATACCCTGGTGTGGAACATCCTTGCCAGGATGAGGGATAAGAATGATTATAGCTTCTTTCATGTGGATGGCACTGTGCCTCCCTAAAGATCCCATTGAATAGGTCCTAAGGAACTTTTGGGAGCTCTCCGACAAGTGAGATATCATTTGTATGGATTATCTTCACTTCCTGGGGTAGACTTACAGCAATAGCTGCAAGCAGGATCCATCTCCTATCGCAAAAATGGCAATTGTATAAAATTTTGCCTGTATTCCTATTGAAGACGACATTGGGTACTTTTCCTATTTTCCTATTTTCCTATTTCCCATGACTTCTGTCTAGCCTCCTTTAGCACTCACCTGGCCTTGGTTCGGTCTTTTTGTAATAGATCAAGGTCACATCACTGGGTGTTGTTTCAACTGCCTCAATTCAGCTTTTCTGCTCTGACGTTTGTTGGCATTCATCAGACCACTGTGGTACTGGAGTCAACGTACTGCCCACTACTTTTGGGATGGATGCTTCTACTGCAAGGTAAATTCGTGATGTTGAAGTGATTAACAGCCTCTTGAACACGCTGCATGTTCAAGTTGCCATCTCTGCACTCCACTGGCTGAAATACCAATATGTGTAGGAGTGGCACTGTTCTGTAGAACTACATCTATTCTTGGGAACAAGGACATCAAGGCCCTTCCACGAAGTCTCTCCAGAGGTGATACCGACCAGTGAAATCTCCAGAGTAAAATGGATGAGACAACTGCCCAAGCAGATCTTCCAAAAACATATATGTTGAGATTATGTGGAGGAAGGTAGATGGATGCAACGAGTAAGGTCATGTCAAGCCTATTCTCACAGTTTTCACCTGCAGTGTCGTTTGCAGGTGGATGGTCTGGAAAAGAATATCCTGATGTACCATCCTGAGGTCCATTATCAAAGGTCTCAAAATGGGCTTGAACTTAGAATCTTCTCAAGGAAATAGGGCGATTTCCCCTGGTCCTATGAGTTATGTGAAACTATTAAATGTTAGGCTGTCCTTTCCTTGGGAGTAAATTTTGAAGGTCGTTTGCATGTGAAACTAGTTTCCACAGGCTTTTCTTTGGACAGGCTCGAATTTCTTTGCCTGGGCAAAGGACAAACCTGAGCCTTTGGTTCAGGAGTGGAGGCTCCTGTGTGGTGTGGTGGCAGCAGGGCTGTCACCGTTGTAGTTCTCTGGAGCCTGCCTGATGGCTCCAAATGTCCCACTTTGGGGGAGTCTTTTGGACAGGCTCAGGATTCTTTTGCCTGGGAAAAGGTGTACCTGGTCCTTTGGTTTAGGGACATTCTGTCTAGTAGCAGAGTCCCCTCTAGATGTGGTGGCAGCTGGAGCGGTCACCATTGAGGCCTCTGGAGCCTTGACTGTGGCTCCAAGGATCTTGCTCCTCAGTAACCTGTCACTCCTACTCTGTTTCTGGTGAACAACTCACCAGTGGCAGTTTCAGTATTTGAAGATGAGGTCTAACTGTAGTAGCAGAGTGTGTGGTATAAAAGTATTGTAGGGTAAGGGATGGCGATAAGGAGGACAGGCTAGAAACCGAGGCAAGGACTTACCTGCAGTGCAAATATTACACAGGCACGTCGCTTTGCCCTGGAAAACTTTCTACCTGTTTCTATTACCATTAATTCTTCAATTTTGTACCTATTACATTGCTTTTGAAGAAGCTTCATGAGCTTTTTTACAGTGGCAACAGCATACTGGACCTGACAAATGTCATCTTGACGACATGTTGTACCACACATTACAACATCTCGTCTATTTTTCTTAAGACAGCAAGAGTTAGCCCCATGCCCATAACCCTGGCAGTGGAAGCACCACATAGGGTTGGGCACAAATGGCTTTACTTTGAGTGGTACCATGCCCAATTTAACTGATTCTGGAGGACTAAGGTTTCAGAGTTACAAAAACTGGTGTTGACTGTTCCAAACCATCAACTTTCTTCTTGAAACTTTTTGCTGCCACTTACACTAAATTTTCTTTAGTTCCTCCTCAGAATACCTCATCAGGTCTCAGGAAATGACAATTCCCTTCCACTAATTGATATGTGAGGAGAACTGAGACTTGAGCCCCTGGAATGTCGCATTTGCATGCAGATGGTCTCTCTTGTCTGGCAATGAATGGGATGATGCGAGGAATACGTTTTACACACCTCACTATCTCTGATGTACTTCAAAATATCAGATCCAAAGATTGTTTGTATCAATGGTCTTCACTACTAGATATTTACTCAAAGAGTGTAAGGCTTTCTGTCGAGGGGGAAACCCGAATATCCACCCAAGCGGCGGATGGCGGCTTAGGCCAAAAGGGGGGAGGGGCCCCGTTCACTTCCCCCGTGTGGAGACTTTGTCACATGCCCCAGGTACACATACCATAAAAAAGTGGGGCTGGCTATGCTGCTCTTGACATGAATAAAAAAGGAAAATAAAAGCAAAGCACCATGGGTAAAAAAAAAATATAATACAAAGAAAAAAAAAAGCTCGTTCTGAAGGAAAGGATACATTAAAAATGACAGCTTACAAAGGAATGGGTATCTCTGGCTGGTGCTTGCCAATGTAAACTTCGTAAACCTTGTGTTACCTTAAATGCCCACGTCCAGCAGTATCCTAACTGGCATGTAAAACTCAAACACAAACTTGTCTTGCTGCTCCAGCGACACCCGTAAAAGGGTAACCAGGGGGGGGGGGTACACTCAAACCGAGCCCAGTCCCTTACGAGTTTATTTACAGGGGTATTTATCAGCCTTTGGCCACGTCATCGTGGCAACAGTTATTTGAACAGTGACCATACAATTAAGAACATTTCATTAAAAAAAAACACAACGTTAATTGACAATAAATAACAAAAAAAAGATAAAGTAAAACAGCCGAAAAAAACTAATAAAGATACATTAGAATAACTGAGAAGTTTTAAAACCACCGCAAGTAAACTCGAAAAACAATTAGTAAACAAACTAGAAAGAGGTAAATTAACCAAAACACAAGGATGTCACCCTTGTCCTCATTGAGCCTCAATATTTAAACATGTCCATAATTAAGGTGGTGACGTGGCAGGCCCGTAGATATTTAAGAAAATGAACCCAAAGTCATAAAACTTATCCAAAACTAATAAAATGATTAATAAAAAACAGGATTTTAAGTAAGTTTTAAAAAGGGGAAAAAAAAAGCATAAAATAATGTAAAAAGAAAATAGTAAAATAAAGGGGAGGGGTTCGGTATTAAAGTGAAATTGTAAAAATGTTGAAAATCAAGAAATAAAAAAAAGTGCGTAAGAAAATGAAAAGAAAACACTAAAATCTCCATTTACCCTTAAAAGACTACATATAATAAAATAAAGCAATAAAAACTCGAAAAATAAGACACCTGGCTTATACGCCCCTCACCTATTCGAAACATTGAAGCTCAAAAAGGGAAACTCGGAAAATAACAAATTGTAAAATTTATTTGCACATTTTTACCAAACAATACATGGTTTGGCAGTAATAACAGTGTTGAGTGTAGGTTGTGTGGGCGGGAATCATCTCCAGCGTGTTTGAGCGCTGCCCGCTGGATTACCCAAGTTCGGTTGGGGATTCAGGATTCAGGATTCGGGATTCAGGTATCAAGGGTGTTGAGGGGACAGGTAGGGCATTAGGGTAGGGGATAGGGTGTAGGTGTGAGGACGAAAGCTTATGAAAAAGGACGAAAAAGAGAGAAATTAAAGGGACCCGAGAGATGGAAATGAAGAATGAAAAAGGTCACGGCGGAATAGAAAAAGAAGAAAGCGAGAAGATTAGTATGGGAGAAAGAAAGGAGGGAAATGGGGGGAAATTAAAGGAAAGGGAACGAAAGATGAGCGAAGAAGTGAGAGCATTTAGGAGAGACGAAGGATAGCGAGGAGAGTAAATAGGGTACAGAAGACAAGATGATACGTGAAGAGGAGAAAGAGGGAGAGGGGAAAAACTTGGAGAAGAGGGTAAAAGGGAGGTAGGGGAGACTAAGGGAAACAAGGGTGAGGATAAGGGGGAGAGGGTTGCAATCCAGGATGGGGGGGGAGGGAGGTCGGAGACCTCACATGAGATACTTTCATATATACCAGGTAAAATTTGCTTAATGGATTGAGGACTTTTCTCCTTAC
Source organism: Penaeus monodon (assembly GCF_015228065.2). Lineage (NCBI taxonomy): Eukaryota > Metazoa > Arthropoda > Malacostraca > Decapoda > Penaeidae > Penaeus > Penaeus monodon. The sequence goes on from NC_051393.1 coordinate 24,417,408, forward strand.
CTGATTGGGGAGCCTGGGAACCATTTTGCTTCCTATTCATGCCCTTTGGAATTGGAAAGGTTCCAGTGTGACATTTGACATTCCAGTGGGATTGGCCAGGGGATTGCATTGGTCGTCAAGGAGATTGATTGATTGATTATCTAAAATTATCTGTCGCGTCAGCAGCTAAGGTCACTAGCGGCGAATGCCTTGTTAAATAGAAACATTAAAATATATAAAACTTTTAAAATCTATTAATAAATATTTTACAAATAACAATAAATATATGAAAAATCAAAGCATAAATATTATGCTCTAAGTATATAAAATTATTGCATAAATATTATGCTCTAAGTGTATAAAATTATTGCATAAACATTATGCATGATTAGATTTTATTGAAAATATTAGTCTCCCTAAGGAAACTAATAAGATCCTCTATATCACAATCCTCCCCCAATACATTTTTCAGTGTATATGGGAGAGACAAGTACATACGTCTTTGGTCTGAGAATGTTGCACATCTTTCCACTACATGTGCGATCGTTAATGGCTCTTGGCATCCTTCACAAAGTGATTGACTTTTAGCCATCATTGGTCCATGAATTAGTCTTGTGTGCCCAATTCTTAGTCTTGTTAATGCAACTTCCACTTTTCGGTTGGGATGGATGCTAGTCACCCAACTGCCAAGGTCATCTCTAATCTCTTGCAGTTTGTTTCTGGAGGTATGCCTCCATTTTTCCTTCCATTTATCACAAAGACAACTCCTGATGCTGGGTTTCAAGTCGCTGTGTGGGAGAGGAAAACGAGCATCACAAGGCTGAGCGGCAGCTGCCTTGGCCTTCTGATCAGCTCGCTCATTCCCACTGATACCAACAGGCACTGGCACTCAACACAGAGTTATGTTTTTACGTGTTGACATCAGTGCAAGCCAATCTTGAACTTCCCTTACTACTGGATGTGATGAGTTTAAGCCTTGATTGCTTGCAAAGTACTATGAGAGTCGGAATATATAACAATAGAATTTTCCGTAAGACCTCTAGTCATCTTAACTGCTGCAAGGATGGCATGTAACTCCGCAGAGAAGATCGAGGCTGCTTGAGAAAGACTGCCAGGTGCAGTCTTCCTTCTGCTCACTACTGCAAAGCCCACACCATTTTCAGACTTTGAACCATCTGTATATATTGCCTCTGATCCTTGGTACTTAGAAATATGCTAAAGAAATCTCTCTCTGACTGCTTCGGATCTCTCCCCTTTCCCAATTCCGACCAAATCCAGCTCAACTTGATTAGTCCAAGGAGTGAATTGGGGAATTCCAACAGCCAGAACCTCGGTGAGACTTAAATTAAGATCTTCCACAAGATCCTCATTCTCCTACATAGGATCGCTATCCTAAAGAGGGTTGAAACCCAAATCTGGATGTAGATCCCGAAATCCTTTGTAGTCCTCGTGTGAAAATCGGGTTTTCATGTAGTCCCGGTGTAATGAAAGAGGTGTTTCTCCACTCTCAGCTGTAGATGTGACAGATAATTTTAAATAATCAATCATTCTCCACTCTCAGCATACAGGGACTCCACAGGTGAAGACCTGAAAGCCTCAGTACAGATTCTGAGAGCTTCATTATGAACCGAGTCCAACATCCGGAGAACAGGGATTTGCAGATAAATAAGCTTCACATCCTAGTCAAGTTTACTACGAATAAGCGCTCGGTAAGCTGTAGAAGCTTTGTGCGGTCTGCACCCCAAGATAAATGTGAAAGAACCTGCAAAATACTAGTGTTTTTGTACCCTTTCCCACTTTTAACTGTTGATGTGAGGCACCATGTAAGTCTTGAGCCCAAAATTAGACCCAAGTACTTCACCTCTTGGAAAAATTGCAGTGGGTTTGCTCCTAATAGAGGGAAGGATGGAACTTTCCTCGTTTGTGGAAATGAAATAGCTATGGTCTTGCTTGGAGAAAATTTGAACCCATGATAGTTGCCCACTGTACAACCTGATTTATTGCAGTCTGCATGCGTCCTTGCACATCCTGTAAGCTTCCTCCTGACAGTGCAGTGTAAAAGCCCATCCACATACAGATTACATGAGACAGCACTTGGAACAACCTTTATAATGTCTTTTATAGCAATGGCAAAACAGGGTCACATTTAAAGACACTCCCTTGTGGGACCCCTTTCCAGCTGGTCTTCCAGGTTAGAGAAACTGTTTCCCCCGAACTCTAATTTCCTGTTAGCAGAAAGCTTTGTATGAAGGAAAGTAATGCTCCCCTTTAAACCAATGTCATACAGCTTCATAAGTATGCCATGCTTCCAAGTATATCAAAACCCTTTTTCCCAAGGTCAAAAAAGACTGCTAACATGTGACGTCGCTGTGCGAAGGAATTCTGTATAGCATTTTCCATCCTCACAAGTGCATCTGTGGTTGATCTCAATTTTCTAAAGCCATATTGATATGGGGTCAACATGTTTTCTTTTTCTAGCAGCCATGTCAACCTGAAGTTTACCATTTTCTCCATCAGCTTGCAGATGCAGCTGGTGAGAGAAATTGGTCTGTAATTTCCTGGTGTGAAGTATCTTTGCCATGTTTAGGAACAGGAATGATTATAGCCTCTTTCCATGTGGATGGCACTGTGCCCTCCCTATAGATCCTATTGAAAAAGCCCCAACAGGAACTTCTGGGAAACTCTCCGGTAAGTGAGATATATTTGATATGTAATTCGTCACTTCCTGGGGCAGTCTTACGGCAGAGCTGCAAAGCAGAGTCCATCTCCTTGCGCAAAAATAGCAAGTTGTATGGAAGTTCTGCTGCCTTCCTACTGAAGAACGACACTGGGTGTTGTTCCTGTTCAGCACAAAGAGTGGAGAATCGAGCAGTGTAAGATGCTCCAGAGGAGATCTCTGCCATGGATTTAGCTAGCTCATTAGCAATATCTTTTTTGTCTGTGATGATTATTTCCATCTATCTTCGGAGCAGGTTGTGATATGGATGTTGCTCTTTCCAGCAATCTTAACGCACCTTGTCCCACACCCATACTAAGGGGGTCCAGAGTTAATCGAGGAGACATACTGTCTCCTGACGTCCGTCTGGCCTCCTTTAGCACTCGCCTGGCCTTGGCTCGGGTCTTTTTGTAACTGATAAAGGTTACAAATGCTGGGGGGGTCGTTTCAACTGCCTTAATGCAGCTTTCCTTGCTCTGACACTTGTTGGCATTCATCGACCACCATGGTACTGGAGGTCGACGGTAATGCCCGCTACTTTTGGGAATGGATGCTTCTGCTGCAAGGTAAATTTCGTGATGTGAAGTGATTAACAGCATTTTGAACCACTGGAAATCATTAACAGATCCTTGCAATACTGCGTTGATCTAAAAAGATTCCAGTCTGCATGTTCAAGTCGCCATCTCTGCACTCTATTGACTGGAATACCATTCACCTCCCCCAAAAATTTTTGGGAAAAGGGTCGCTTCCAGTAAGTCTTCCATGACCTCCCAAGTGAGTTCAACTGTGAATCAGGTGAGCCTATTGATAGGTCTATATTGGAGAATGTCCCAGTTTGAAATTGGAAATGTGTGGGAGTGTAACTGTTCAGTAAAACTGCATCTGCTCTTAAGAACAAGGACTCCAAGGCCTTTCCTCGAGGGTTGCACAAAGTGTCTCCCCAGAGGTGATGCCGACCATTGAAATCTCCCAAGAGTAGAAATGGATGTGGCAACTGCCCAAGTAGATCTTCCAAATCATTTATGTTGAATTAAGTGGAGGAAGGTAGATGGTGCAAAAGTGTAAGGTCGTGTCAAGCCTATTCTCACAGCCTTCACCTGCAGTATTGTCTGCAGGTGGATGGCCTGGAAGGGGAATATCATGACGTACCATTACTGCTACTCCTCCATGAGGTCCAGTGTCAAGGTTCCTAATGGGCTTGAACTTGAAACCCTCTCAGGAAAATGGGACGATTTTCCCTGGTCATAATCTCTTGTAGTCATACATAAACTGGGTTCCATGAAGCTATCAGATGTTGCAGTTCTTCCCATTTTGCATGAATTCCCTGACAGTTCCATTGGATTAGGGTATCCAGTTCTTTAGATTATTTCTTCATAAGGTGTTTGGCAGCACCTGTGGTCAAGGTTTGCCTCACACCTTTAGGCTGTCCCTTTCCAGGATCCTGGGAGTACCTTTTTAATGGTTGTTTACCTGTGGAACTAGTTTCCACAGGTTTCCCTTGGACAGGTTCAGGATTTCTTTGCCTAGGCAAAGGACGGACCTGAGCCTTCGCTGCTAGACAGAATGCCCCTGAAGCAGAGGCCCCTGTGGATGTTGTTGCAGCTGGAGTCTTTTGGACAGGTTCAGGATTCCTTTGCCTGGGCAAAGGGCGTGCCTGAGACTTTACTTCAGGAGCATTCTGCCTAGCAGCAGATGCTCCTGTGGATGTGGTGGCAGCTGGAGCTGTCACCGTTGAGGCCTCTGGAGCCTTGCCTGATGGTTCCAAAGACCTTACTTTGGAGGGGGAGTCTCCTCAATAGACCCCTCACTCCTACTCCGTTTCTGGGGGAAAACAACTCCCCAGAGGCAGTGTCAGCAATTTCCGACTGAGGTTTAGAGGAAGTGGCAGAGTGTGTGCTGTAAGAAGCATTGGAGGGCAAGGGTTGGTGGGAAGGAGGATGGGCTAGAACCGAAGCAAAGGACCTACCTGGCTGTGCAAACAGCACACGGGCACGTCGCTTTGCCTCTGGAAAACTAACTTTCTCCTTGCTCCTTATTACCAATACTTCCTTTTCAATTTGTACCTTTTACATTGTTTTGAAGAACTTCATGAGCTTCTTTGCAGTGGTAACAGCATATTGGACCTGGACATTTTGTCATCTTGATGACCTGTTGTACCACACTTTACACACACTCTTGGTTGTCCATTTTCTTTAAAACGGCAAGAGTTGGCTCCATGCCCATAACCCTGGCAGTGGAAGCACCGCATAGGGTTGGGCACATATGGCTTTACCTTCAGGTGGTACCATGCAAACTTAACCGATTCGGGAAAGGGACTAACGTGTTAAAAGTTGAAGAAGAGCTGGTGTCGACTTGTTCCAAACCATTAACTTTCTTCTTAAAACGTTTTACTGCCACTACATTAAAATTCTCTAGTTCCTCTAACATTATACCTCATCAGGTCTCGGGGAAAAAACAATTCCCTTACACTGATTGAGGGTTTTGTGAGAACATGAAACTTGAGCCCCAGGAATGTCGCATATCGCACGCAGACGGTCTGGTGACGAAACCTCAACTATTATGCTACCATCTCACTGTCGGGTGATGCGAGGATCACGTTGACATACTTAGACAATTTTTCGATGTACTTCAAAAATATCAAGATCCATGATTGATACACCATCAATGGTCTTCACTACTAGGTACTTACTATATGAAATGCTTTCATATTTACCAGGTAAGATTTCCTTAGTGGAGTGAGGAGGACTTTTCCCCTTCTTACCTGGTTTGGGAGCCTGGGAACCACTAAGATTCCCGTTCTTGCCCTTTGGAAGCTGGAAAGGTTCCAAAGTGACAACATGTGATGTTCCAGAGGGAATGGTCGGGGGATTGCGTAGGTCGTCAGGGAGAGCTAGATCTTTGTAAATTTGTAGTACTCATACAAATTTGAATTTTTCCTTCCCTCACCCCTCACCCACCATGGAGCCCAAATGAGGGAAAGCTATATTTTGGGGGCTCAAAATCTCCCAAGCCACGGGGGAAATGAGGAAATATACGCAGCCACTATTACAGTACTGATGGCAGTCACGGGACCTATGTGCTACCGACTAAATAGTGTCTGCTTGACCCTAGCCATATTTGACCAGCCGATTGACTTGACCGGGCCTTGATCAAGCCACCCGTCTAACCAGAATAAAGGACCAAAGAGGTGTGTTGCTAGCTGCAGGGTGCAGCGTGCAGCATCGCTCAACCTCCAGGACTCCTGTCTCCTGGTAATACGGGATGCCACGCACGGCAAACACACGTGGGAGAGTTCTCCCTGGTCCAACCCCCCTAAGCCGCCTTGCCGCGGTGGGGGGGCTTGAGGTCCCAATGATCTGGTGAGCCGGACCAGAGGGCTACCCATACTGGAGGGGTCACCAGTGAGGGATGAGACAAATGGCTTCCTGGTGCCCCAAAGGCCTATGAGGGGGGATGGTGCACCCACCCCTGGTTCATTCCTCTTGGACCAGGGAGAACTCCCCCAACGTGTGTTTGCCGTGCGTGGCATCCCGTATTACCAGGGTCCTGGAGGTTGAGTGATGCTGCACGCTGCGCCCTGCAGCTAGCAACACACCTCTTTGGTTCTGTATTCTGGTTAGACGGGTGGCTTGATCAAGGCCCGGTCAAGTCAATCGGCTGGTAAAATATGGCTAGGGTAAAGCAGGCACTATTCAGCGGTAGCGCATAGGTCCCGCGACTGCCATCAGTAAATGTAATAGTGGCTGGTATATTTCCTCATTACCCCTGTGGCTGTTGGGAGATTTTGAAACCCCAACTATAGCTTCCCCTTGGACTCCATGGTGGGTGAGGGGGTGAGGAAATGAAGAATTCAAATTTGTATGAGTACTACAAATTTACAAAGATCTAGCTCTCTCCCTGATGACCTACGCAATCCCCCGACCATTCCCTCTGGAACATCACGTATTGTCACTTTGGAACCTTTCCAGCTTCCAAAGGGCAAGAATGGGAAATAGTAATGGTTCCCGGGCTCCCCAACTATGAATGAAGGGGAAAAAGTACTCCTCAAACCACTAAGGAAATCTTACCAGGGAAATAATAAAACAAATCATAAAGTAAGAACCTAGTAGTAAAGACCATTGATGGTGTATCAAACAAGGATCTTGATATTTTCGAAGTACATCGAAAAATTGTTGAGTATGGGCACGTGATCCTCGCATCACCCCACAGCGAGATGGTAGCCTGATTTTGAGGTTTCGTCAAACCCGACGAGAGTGACCGTCTGCACGCGATATGCGACATTCCTGGGCTCAAGTTTTCATGTTCTCCTCACAAACCCCAATAATCAGTATAAGGGAATTGTTTTTTTTCCCCCAGACCTGATGAGGTATTCTGAGGAGAAACTGTTAGAGGAACTAGAGATTTTTTAATGTAGTGGCAGTAAAAAGTTTTAAGAAGAAAGTTTTATGGTTTTGGAACAGTCGACACCAGCTCTTCTTCTAACTTTTAACACGTTAGTCCTTCCAGAATCGGTTTTAAGTTAGCATGGGGACCACCTGAAGGTAAAGCCATATATGCCCAAACCCCATGCGGTGCTTCCACTGCCAGGGTTATGGGCATGGAGCCCCAAATCTTGCCGTTTTAAAGAAATGGGCAACCAAGAGTATGTGTAAGGTGTGGTACAACAGGTCATCAAAGGGGATGACAACTGTCCAGGTCCAATATGCTGTTACCACTGCAAAGAGGCTCATGAAACTTCTTCAAAGCAGTGTAAAATGTACAAATTTGAAAAGGAAATATTGGTAATAAGGAGCAAGGAGAAATTTGTTTTCCCGGGGGCAAAGCGACGTGCCCGTGTGCTATTTGCACAGCCAGGTAAGTCCTTTGCTTCGGTTCTACCCCCCCTCCTCCTTCCCACCAACCCTTGCCCTCCAATGCTTCTTACAACACACACTCTGCCACTTTCTTTAACCCTCAGTCGGAAATTGCTGACACTGCCTCTGGTGAGTTGTTCCACCAGAAACGGAGTAGGAGTGAGGGGTCTATTGAGGAGACTCCTCCTCCCAAAGTAAAGTCTTTGGAGCCATCATTTAAAGCTCCAGAGGCCTCAACGGTGACAGCTCCAGCTGCCACCACATCCAAAGGGGCCTCTGCTGCTAGGCAGAATGCCCCTGAAGCAAAGGCTCAGGTCCGTCCTTTGCCTAGGCAAAGAAATCCTGACCCTGTCCAAGGGAAACCTGTGGAAAAATAGTTCCACAGGTAAACAACCATTAAAAAGGTACTCCCAGGATCCTGGAAAGGGACAGCCTAAAGGTGTGAGGCAACCTTGACCACAGGGGCTGCCAAACACCTTATGAAGAAAAAATCTAAAGAACTGGATACCCTAATCCAATGGAACTGTCAGGGAATTCATGCAAAATGGGAAGAACTGCAATATCTGATAGCTTCATATAATCCATTTGTGTATCCTACAAGAGATTTTGACCAGGGAAAATCCCTCCGATTTCCCTGAAGGATTCCAATTCAAGCCCATTATGGAACCTTTTACATGGACCTCATGGAGGAGTAGCAGTAATGGTACGTCAAGATAGTCCCCTTTCCCGCAGGTGCAGGCTGTGAGAATAGGGTTGACACGACCTTACACTGTTGCATCCATCTACCTTCCTCCCATAATCTCAACATAGATGATTTGGAAGATGTACTTGGGCAGTTGCCACATCCATTTCTACTCTTGGGAGATTTCAATGGTCGGCATCACCTCTGAGGAGACACTTTGTGCAACCCTCGAGGAAAGGGGCCTTGGAGTCCTTTTTCTTAAGAGTAGATGCAGTTTTACTGAACAGTGACCTCCCAAAACATTTCCAAATTCAAACTGGGACATTCTCCAATATAGACCTATCAATAGGCTCACCTGATTCACAGTTGACTTCACTTGGCAGGTCCCTGGAAGACTTACATGGAAGCGACCATTTTCCAATAATTTTGGAGGAGGTGAATGGTATTCCCGTCAATGGAGTGCAGAGATGGCGACTTGAACATGCAGACTGGAATCTTTTTTTGATCAATTGCAGTATTGCAAAGGATCTGTTAATGATTCCAGTGTGTTCAAGATGCTGTTAATCACTTCACATCACAAATTCATCTTGCAGCAGAAGCATCCATTCCCCAAAAATAGCGGACAGTACCGTCGACCTCCAGTACCATGGTGGGCTGATGAATGCCAACAAGCTGTCAGAGCAAGGAAAACTGCATTAAGGCAGTTGAAACGACGCCCCAGCATTGTAAACCCTTTATCAGTTACAAAAAGACCCGAGCCAAGGCCAGGCGCGTTTCTAAAGGAGGCTGACGGACGTCGTGGAGACAGTAGTCTCCTCGATTTAAATCTGGGACCCCTTAGCATGGGTTGTGGGACAAGGGGCGTAAGATTGCTGGAAAGAGCACATCCATACCACAACCCTCTGAAGATAGATGGCATAATCATCACAGACAAAAAAGATATTGCTAATGAGCTAGCTAAATCCATGGTAGAGATCTCCTCTGGAGCATCTTACACTGCTCGATTCTCCACTCTTCGTGCTGAACAGGAACAACACCTAGTGTCGTTCTTCAGTAGGACTGCAGCAGAACTTCCATACAATTTGCCATTTTTTTTCGCAAGGAGATGGACTCTGCTTTGCAGCTCTGCCGTAAGACTGCCCCAGGAAGTGACGATATTCCATATCAATGATATCTCACTTACCGGAGAGTTCCCAGAAGTTCCTGTTGGACCTATTCAAAAGGATCTATAGGAGGGCACAGTGCCATCCACATGGAAGAGGCTATAATCATTCCTGTTCCTAAACCTGGCAAAGAGCTTCCGCACCAGGAAATTACAGACCAATTTCTCTCACCAGCTGCATCTGCAAGCTGATGGAGAAAATGGTAAACTTCAGGTTGACATGGCTGCTAGAAAAAGAAAACATGTTGACCCCATATCAATATGGCTTTAGAAAAGTAAGATCGACCACAGATGCACTTGTGAGGATGGAAACTGCTATACAGAATTCCTTCGCACAGCGACGTCACATGTTGGCAGTCTTCTTTGACCCTGAAAAGGCTTACGATACAACTTGGAAGCATGGCATACTCAAGAAGCTGTATATCATTGGTTTAAAAGGAGCATTACCTACCTTCATACAAAGCTTCCTTGCTACAGGAAATTTAGAGTTCGGGTGGGAAACAGTTTCTCTAACCTGGAAACCAGCTGGAAGGGGTCCCACAAGGGGGTGTCTTAAGTGTGACCCTGTTTGCCATTGTATAAATGACATTGTAAAAGTTGTTCCAAGTTCTGTCTCATGTAATCTGTATGTGGATGACTTTACACTGTACTGCTCAGGCGGAAGCTTACAGGATGTGCAAGGACACATGCAGTCTGCAATAAATCAGGTTGTACAGTGGGCAACATATCATGGGTTCAAATTTTCTCCAAGCAAGACCATGGCTATACATTTCCACAAACGAGGAAAATTCCACCCTTCCCTCTATTTAGGAGCAAACCCACTGCAATTTGTCCAAGAGGTGAAGTACTTGGGTCTAATTTTTGACTCAAGACTTACATGGGTGACTCACATCAAACAGTTAAAAGTGAAGGCTACAAAAGCGCTTAGTATTTTGCAGGTTCTTTCACATTTATCTTGGGGTGCAGACCACACAACGCTTCTACGGCTTTATCGAGCGCTTATTCGTAGTAAGCTTGATTATGGCTGTGAGGTGTATTCTTCTGCAAATCCCATGTTCTCCGGATGTTGGGGCTCGGTTCATAATGAAACTCTCAGAATCTGTACTGGGGCTTTCAGGTCTTCACCTGTGGAATCCCTGTATGCTGAGAGTGGAGAACCACCTCTTTCATTACACCGGGACTACATGAACCTGATTTACTACACGAGGGCTACAAAGGATTCCGGGATCTCCTACATCCAGATTGGTTTTCAACCCCCTTGAGGGTAGCCGATCCTATGGTAGGAGAATGAGGAATCTTTTTGAAGATCTTAATTTGAGTCCACTAAGTTCTGGCAGTTGGAAATTCCCCCAAATTTCCCCCCCTTTGGGCTAATCAAGTCGAGCTGGATTTGGTCGGAATTGGGAAAGGGGGAAATCAGAAGCAGAAGTCAAGAGAAATTTCTTTAGCATATTCCAAGTACCCAAAATCAGAGGCAATATATTTCAGATGGTTCAAAGTCTGAAAATGGTGTGGGCTTTGCAGCAGTGAGCAGAAGGAAGACTGCTCTGGCAGTCTTTTTCTAGCACCTCGATCTTTACTGCAGAGTTACATGCCATCCTTGCAGCAGTTAAGATGACTAGAGATCGTACGAACCATTCTTTTGTGATATATTGTGACTCTCGTAGTGCTTTGCAAGCAATCAAGAGCTTAAACTCATCACATCCAGTAGTAAGGGAGGTTTAAAATTGGCTTGCACTGATGTCAAAACGCAAAAAGATAACTCTGTGTTGGGTGCCAGCGCATGTTGGTATCAGTGGGAATGAGCGAGCTGATCAGAAGGCCAAGGCAGCTGCTGCTCAGCCTTGTGATGCTCGTTTTCCTCTCCCACACACCGCCTGAAACCAAAAGGAGTTGTCTTCGCAATAAAAGGAAGGATCAATGGAGGCATACCTCCAGAACAAACTGCGAGAGATTAGAGGGTGACCTTGGCAGTTGGGTGACTAGCTTCACCCTAACCGAAAAGTGGGAAATTGCATTAACAAGACTAAGAATCGGGCACAGAAGACTGACTCCCTGGGGCCCATGGGTGGCTAAAAATTAAGCACTTTTTGAAGGATGCCAAGAGCCATTAACGATCGCACATGTAGTGGAAAGATGTGCAACATTCTCAGACCAAAGACGTATGTACTTGTCTCCCCCATATACACGAAAAATGTATTGGGGAGGATTGTGACATAGAGGGTCTTATTAGTTTCCTTAGGGAGACTAATATTTTCAATAAAATTTAATTATGCATAATGTTTATGCAATATTTTATATACTAAAAGCATATTTATGGTTTGATTTTTTATTTGTTTATTGTTATTTGTAAAATATTTATTAATAGATTTTTAAAGTTTTAAATATTTTAATATTTCTTTTTAACAAGGTATTCGCTGCTAATGACCTTAGCTGTTGACGCGGCAGATAATTTTGAATAATCAATCAATCAATCCCTGGTCCAAGATGGAATAACCAGGGGTGGGTGCACCATCCCCTCTCTTAGACCTTGGTGAACCAGGAAGCCATTTTGTCTCTTCCCTCACTGGTGACCCCTCCAGTATGGGTAGGCCTCTGGTCCGGCTCACCAAATCATTGGGACCTCAAGCCCCCCCACCGCGGCAAGGCGGCTTCCGTTAGGGGGGTCGTCAGGAAGAGACCTAGTTCTTTGTAAATTTGTAGAAATACAAATTTGAATTCATTTTTTTTTCTTCCTCAACCCCCCATCCTCCATGGAGTCCAATGAGGGGAAGGTATAGTTGGGGCGAAGTGTGAAGCAGCGCGACGTCCAAGTTGTGGTAAGGATGACCATTTTTTTTTTCTCTCTCTCTCTCTCTCCTTCCCTCTCACTCAGCCTCCATTCCTGTTATGGGAAGATGTGTTGTGAAATATCAAATATATATTTCAGAATACATTGCATTGGCCCCGACCTCGCCAATGTCTGTGGCTATCAGTCTGCTCTCTTTATTTATTCTTTTATTTATTATACATTACAATTACATTATTGGATTTCCCCTATTTTACATTCTTGGTTTGTCTCTTCGAAGTCTGTGTCCCTGATGTTGGCGTAGGGTGGTGGCTTGGACCGCGTCCCTCTAAGGCACAGGAATGATGACCTCAGGAGGGAGAAGGAAAGGCGGCATCTCATCCATGCGGTGACACTGCTCTTTGCTTGTTGCTTTTTTTTTGTGCGAGCTGCTGTGCCAGGATACCGTAGAAGGTTGCTGCCCTTGGCGCCATTCCTCCTGTGGTGGTGAATACTAGAGGGGTAAAGGAACCATGATCCACCCCCTTTGGATCCCTCTCCGTATTCCCTTACTTCTGCATTTTCATGCCTCAAGTGGACTGCTCTCAGATAAAGACCTCTTTTGCGGGGGGCCATAGGAAGAAAATCCTAACTGCCGTTTCACCATTCTGTGATCAAAGTTTCTCCCCCCAGTCGGGAGTAAGTCGGCAAACCCCCCTCAGCATTTATGGGGTGAGATCTCGGACCTCATCATGTTGTATGACCATAAGCCACCCATTTTACAGATCAGGGCATGATTTGAGTCAAAGGGAGAGCCATAGGTGCAGTTTTTGTGGAAGTCCATCCATTGACCAACCATACCTTATAGCGAAGGCATCCGTGAATTCTTGTTTGTTAAGGCAAAAACCCTTTCGCTTTTATGGGTATGGTGGTAACCCAAATTTGATGTTCCTACTTCCTGTGCCATCTGCAGCTTCTCTTGGCGTCTTCTGATAAGTGGGATTGCAGGTCCAGTAATTGTTTCCCTTGCTTTTTTTTCTCCATTTTTAGTGATTTCTTTTCTTATTTCATGATGCTCAACTGCATTCACTTCTTCATGTTCAATCTGATAAATAATTCGCCGGGATAAACCTGCGGTAAGTTTAACGGAGTTTTCAAATTCCGTGTCGGCAAGCTTACATGGATTTGGCGTTCCTAAGCCTCCCATCCTGGGCGGCAACTCGAACAGCGATCTTTCCGTGTCCGTTGGATTAGGGTTTTTCCCGTCAGAGCCGGGATTAGTTTCCTCTTGATCGCTTGCTCGAGGGACTCCAGGAGATGTCCGATGCCTGGCACCGTCCTCATGAGGAAGTTCACCGATGTTTATCCCGAAGGTGAAGGCAATGAAGGCAGCATTGTGGTTCAATGGTGGCGATTTCTGCTAGCTTGCGTATCTCGCTCACCCATTCTGCAACTCTTGTACTTAAAAAATTCTCTCTGGCATCTACTGGACCAATACTGCACCTAGGGGTTTTACCTCTGCCCGTTTTTATCTTTGTGTGTGTTTTTGAATACCTCTGGGCAAGTTCCATTTTTCCTGGGTTTAAATATTAATATTGATTTTTGGCATTGGAAATAGCCCTTGTTTAGGGCCGTGATGTTCAATCAATCCCCATTTCTTTATGTTTTTCTATTTTCTCTGCCCCTGTGAGATCGTCTGCGTACGCGACTTGTTTGACTTGCGTCTTTTCATATCGGATGTGATCCTGCAGTTTGAGAAGGACAATTGCATATACTGCATGGCCACAGGATCGCCTTGGCTGGTGCCCTTTGCAGATAGTATTGTCTCTCATCACCTGAGTCTCGTTGCTCAGGAATTGTTTTGCTGGATATGTATAGAGGTTGTCGATATAATTAGCAAATTCCGATGTTGTGGAGTGTGGCTTTTCTGTTTATGTTGTTAAATGCGTTTTTGATGCATCTACCTCAATACTGCATCGCATCCTGGCTCTTCAAATATTTCCCTCATTGCATGAATGGCTGCCTCGCTCCTGCCTTTTGCCCTGCACACACATGCAAATTACCAACCATGGCTTTGATGTCATCTTTAACGATTTCCATAACCGCCTTTCCAATTTTTCGCCTGAGCACCTCTCCTATCCCAATGGGGCAGCACCCGGGATTTTTATCCAGTGCGATGAGGCGACAGGCTGTAAAGGCTTCGAGGTCTCGGCAGTTTTCAGTTGCCATTTTCGGGCAAGAGCGGCTATGGCATTGCACAAATCACTTGCTGCACTGCCAAACTTTGTATGGCTTAAGATGTTTTTTCCATGGTTTTGCATCCAAGCCTGAAGGTCCGGCGGCACCATGGGTAGGGGAGCATGCTTCCATATCCTCTCTCCTGTTATCCTGTCAAGATTACAGGTGGGGGCGGGTCATAAATTCCCTGGTACAGTGCTTCGGACGGCTTCCTTTGATGGTGGGTGCTTGGCGCTCAGAGAGCGGCACGTGTCTTCGCTGAGGGGAAGGGTGCCGCGCCAGTCTTCCGAAAGCAAGCGCGGGTTGCTTTTGCGACTTTTCCTTGTTTCATCATGCTAGAGAATCTTCGGGGCAGGATCTTTCTGATATAGTTTGGCAGATGTTTTTTTTTTATTTTCTTTTGGAGAATTTGTGCCTCATTTTCATTCTTCGCTGCATCGCCTTCATATTCACTGTTATGTTGGACCTTCTGTGGGTTCGTTGACATATGAGATGAGGAAGAATGGCAACTGCTTTTAACGCGATGGGTTGCAGGTGCGATTCGTTGATATACTCTCTAAGAAGAAAGGTTATTTCTTTGATGAATTCTTTGGCAATATTAGACTTTGGAATTTCGAATATGTTATGGGGTAAAAGGTAAAAATCTGATTACAAACGTTCGTTATTTTGAATTGGCATCATCCAGCGATTGTGTTTTGCCAGTATCGCGTGGCGGGAATTTCTCCCTTTCGTTTGGGTTTTTTTGGGGTCTGGCTCGCTCACTGCCCGAGTTGCCCGGCTGTCTCTCGTGCCATTTTCGGTGCTTTGCGGGCTTTCATTATTCACTCTTTGGTTCTGATTTTGACATGTGGGGCCTGTGAATAATTCAAGGTCCTTTTATATATATATATATATATATATATATATATATATATATTTATTTGTATATATATATAATATATATATATATATATAAAATTAATATATATATATAATATATATATATATAATATATATATATAATATATATATATAATATATAATTTTATTTAAATATATAAAATTAACATAATTTTATATATATATATAAATATTAATAATATTAATATAATAATATATAAATATTATATATATAAATATTATAATATTTTATATATAATATATAATATATAATAAATTAATATATATATGATTAAATAATATATTTTAAAATATATATATATAATATTTTAAATATTATATTATAAATATATAATTATATATAATATATTTAATATATAATATATAAAATATTTTATAATATTTAAAAAATTATTAATATATAATTATAATATAAATTTTATATAATATAATATATATATTATTGATCTTTTTGTTTTTTTTAAATTTTTTTGTGTTTTTTTATTTACTAATCAAATAGTAAATTTCCCCCAGGGTTATAGGGAAAAAGCTTGTTGTGCGGATTTATTTATTTTCCCTTTAACATTTTCACATACGATAATTACAGAAAATACACTGTAAAGAAAAAGCGAAAAACAGAAAGGGAACAAAACGGGGTCAGGAACACAGAACCGGGGTCACAGGAGCACAGAAAATGGGAACAGACACGGGATAAAAGGAAAACAGAAAGGGAACAAACCCCGGTCAAAGGAACACAGAAAACCCGGGGTCACAGGAAAAAAGAACACGACCGTCTTCATTTCATTTGGGCCCCCTTTTTTTCCCCGGGTCTTTTTTCTTTAAAATTTTCCCCCCGGCCCCCTAACCTTGGTTTAAAAAAATTTTAAAAAAACTAA
>NC_051393.1:24436179-24447779 GCF_015228065.2 Penaeus monodon
TTTTACTAGTTGGCGTCTCTTTCGGAAGCCGCTCTGTCTGTCAACTAGTACATTACTGGTATTTAGAAAATGCAATAGCCTACTATTAACAATTCGTTCCATGACTTTGCATAAACAACTTGTCAACTCAATTGAGCGATAGGAGATGGCGGTTCTGGAATTTCCCCCTCCCTATCGGAATGATGTGGCCTAAGTGCCATGAGTTGGAAAAGTCACTGTACACTTCTTGCAACTTAATCATGGTATCAAGATTAAAATGCTCTATCATTTCGTATCGAATCTCATCAGGTTCTTGGTGGTAAAGAATGTGAAATGGTAATTTTCCGAGCTTCTTGTATAATTGCTGCCTGGCGAGTCCATTAGCAGTGTCTCTAGGTGAATCGAAATTTGTACCCTCGTGAATTATGTTTCAATTTTGAAAGATGCTCTTCTTATTAATTTTATTGATAGTGGACCAAACCTGTGGTATAGGTGTATTGCGGTTTATTGTAAAGACAAATCTCTGCCAGAAGTGTCTCCTTGCTTGTCTTATTGTTCTACGAGCCCTAACTCTTGCTAGTTAGTAGTTGCAAAAGTTCTCGTTACTGATGTTATTTTTGTAAAGCGCTCACACAGCACCCTGCAGCAATCTGGTGTCCACCATGGAACTCTATGCTTAAGTTTTAGCAACTGATATCATTACTAGATCTAAGATCAAATTCTGAACACTGTTTACTTTATCATCAATGGTTTCTCCAACAAGTTCGAGCGGTCATCATCGCTTCCCAACGAGTGGTCAATGGTGTGCCACAGGCACTTGGCTGATATTGTTGAAGACACCAGAGATATGTCAATAAAGCTCAAAGTCCCGATATTATCGTCCTCCCGCGTCAGACTACCATCATTCAGGACCAAATCAGAATTATTAATCAGCTTAACCGCAAGGAACGCCATAATGTATGCTGACCATTAAATTCACCAAAAAATAATTTATTCTGTGGCAAACTATCCTGAAGAGCAAAGAGCTCATCATAAATTGCCACATTACCCGGTGGACAATAAACAGAACATATGGTCAGATACGTGCTATTAATTTTTACTTTGCATGCGACAAACACCAAAGTAGAATCAATAGTCACTTCTGTAAAAGGTAGTCTTAGGAAGTATCCAGTCTGTATGTCAGACGTTCCACTTTCCTCATGACTTCAGTTTACCTAACTTCATGATATATATTATATATATATATATATATATATATATATAGAATATAGATAATATGAGTATAGAGAATATAGAGATAGATATAGATAAGAGAGAGATTTTATATGTATGTAGGATACGATATTAGATAGTATTTGATATATCGAGAGAGAGATATATATAGATAGGATAATAGATATATATAGTTCGAGATAGAGATAGATTTTATATGTATATAGAGGATAATTATATAAGACATATATATAAAAGAATGATATAGGAGGTATAATATAGATATTATGGTTGAGATATAGATATAGATAGTATGAGTTATATTTTAGATATAAGACAGTAGATATGAAAGATATAGATATCTATATATATATATTAGATATAAGTAGATGATAGATATAGGCTAGTATATATATCAGTGTAGATAATATATGGTAAGAAACATAATAGAGAGATGAGTATATATTAAGATGATAGAGAGCGTAGTATATGTGATGGATGAAGAGTCGAGCTAGAGGAGAATACAAAAGAAAAATATAGCGAGTAGAGATATAGATAGGATATAGATATATAGAGATTATAGAGATGATATAGATAAGAGAATCATATATATTAGATATAATACATATATATGAAATATATATACTATATATATAGATAGATATATCTATATGATATAGATATACATATATATATATATATAGCATAGAGTATATTATAGATATATATATATATACTAGATAGTATTATATAGTAATAGATATAGATAGAGTATATATATATATGAGCTATAATATATAGATATACCTAACATTACATATATATACATAATAGTATTATACATAACGGGATAGATATATATATATATATATATAGTAGATATATACATATATATATATATACATATGGATGACATATATATATTATACATAGTATATATTATAATATATAGATAATATATAGATATATAGATGTATACTATATATATTTACACACACATAGTATTATATATATATATAGATAGATATAGACTAGTAATAGAATAGATAGAGAGAACATTATATATATATATATATATAATTCTATATATATATCGATCTTAATATATATAGTACATATTTATAATAACAAGATATATACAAATATATACAGATTATATATACATTATCTATATACCAATATAGTATATAATATATATTAGATATAGTATTAGAGATATATATATTAACATATATAGATATATACATATATATAGATAGAGATATATATATCTATATTAATTATAGATATATATACATATATAGAGAGCATACGATGATATATATATATATATATATATATATATATATAGTATAGATATAATATATAGTATAATAGATGATTATATTAGAGGGAGAATATATATATAATATATATGAAGAATATATATAGTTAGATAGATACTAAATGATGATATATCAAGATATTTATATATATTATATAGTATTATATATTATATATATATATATATATATATATATATCTAATATATATATAATATATATATATCTATATATATATAATAAGATATATATCATATATAATATATATATATATATATATATATATAATATATATTATATATAGTAATAATTATATTGTAAATAATCAAGGTCCGTTTATATTTATATATATATTATACTATATAATTATATATTTATATATATATATATATATATATTATATATTAGATCTTGTCTTTAGTTTTATTTAATTTCTTTCGCTGTTCTTGATTTGTTAATCTAAGTAGTAATTCCTCTAGGGTTTATAGGAAGATAGCTTTGTAGTGACGGATTTAATTTATATCCTTCAACATTACAATCACAATCACAATAAATACAGAACAGAGAAAATACGGGATCACAGAACACAGAAAAACGGAACAGACACGGGACACAGGGAACACAAAACACGGGAACAGACGCGGGATCACAGGAAACACAAAAAACACGGGAACAGACGCGGGATCCAGGAACACAGAACAGGAAAACAGACACGGATCACAGGAAAACACAGGAAAAAAACGGGAACAGACACGGGACACAGGAACACAGAAAACACGGGAACAGACACGGGATCACAGAAACACAGATAACACGGGAACAGACACAGGATCACAGGAACACAGAACCACGGAACAGCACACGGGATCACAGGGAACACAAAAACACGGATCCGTCCTCATTCGTTAGAACGTCTTTTTTAGTAATCTTGTCTACTGTATTTATCGACTAGAAAATAATATGGACGTTCTCCTCCTCCGGCCTAGAGGAAGGTAGAGGTCTGATAAAAAAAATGTAAAGAATTAAACTCAGAAATAATGGTCTTTTAAGATCTAGTGTGATATTAGAATCAGATTAATATTACAAGAAAAAAAAAAAAACAAAAAGGAGCGGGGGGATGAGGAACCTTACCCGTTCCGTGTTTAGTAACGAAACTGAAACGTTCACGGAAGCTATTCGTCCAGAATTTAATTCTTGACAAAAACGGGGGACCTGAAATCGGTTCGATTCATGGAGCTTTCAGAGTGCATCAAACAGATAAACATCCACGTAATTATTTTATCCTCATTTAATAGGCTTCATTCACACAACTCCCCACTTTAAGAAATGCTATCTCTGATAGCTAGAAAGACTAGCACGAATCTCACTCAAAAGATCGGCACCCACATTAGCACGAACAGCTACATTACAAGTCTAAATTATAGGGTTGCAGACTAAGTGCCCACCTTACAACACGTATTTGATCTCTGCAATCTTCTAGTAAACAAGAGGTTTATGGTCCACCTCAATATGAACCCCTTTCCCATAAGCTAATAATAAAATTTCTGGACCCCAAACACAATAGCCAAAAACATTACACGCTCAATAGTAGTAGAATACTCGTTTCACGATCTAGTAAACTTGCGACAGCAATCTGCTTACGGGATAGGACATTCATATTCATTGATTATACATTCATTACATATGGCCTATTTTACATTCTTGGTTTGTCTCTTCGAAGTCTGTGTCCCTGATGTTGGCGTAGGGTGGTGGCTTGGACCGCGTCCCTCTAAGGCACAGGAATGATGACCTCAGGAGGGAGAAGGAAAGGCGGCATCTCATCCATGCGGTGACACTGCTCTTTGCTTGTTGCTTTTTTTTTGTGCGAGCTGCTGTGCCAGGATACCGTAGAAGGTTGCTGCCCTTGGCGCCATTCCTCCTGTGGTGGTGAATACTAGAGGGGTAAAGGAACCATGATCCACCTCCTGGATCCTCTCTCCGTATTCCCTTACTTCTGCATTTTCATGCCTCAAGTGGACTGCTCTCAGATCAAGACCTCTTTTGCTGGGGGCCATAGGAATGAAAATCCTAACTGCCGTGTTCACCATTCTGTGATCGAAGTTTCTCCCACCAGTCGGGAGTAAGTCCGGCAAACCTCCCTCAGCATTTATGTGGTGAGATCTCGGACCTCATCATGTTGTATGACCATAAAGCCACCCATTTTACAGATCATGGCATGATTTGAGTCAAAGGGAGAGCCATAGGTGCAGTGTTGTGGAAGTCCATCCATTGACCAACCATACCTTATAGCGAAGGCATCCGTGAATTCTTGTTTGTTAAGGCTAAAACCTTTCGCTTTTATGGGTATGGTGGTAAGCCAATTTGATGTTCCTACTTCCTGTGCCATCTGCAGCCTTCTCTTGGCGTCTTCTGATAAGTGGGATTGCAGGTCCAGTAATTGTTTCCCTTGCTTTTCTTCTCCATTTTTAGTGATTTCTTTTCTTATTTCATGATGCTCAACTGCATTCACTTCTTCATGTTCAATCTGATAAATAATTCGCCGGGATAAACCTGCGGTAAGTTTAACGGAGTTTTCAAATTCCGTGTCGGCAAGCTTACATGGATTTGGCGTTCCTAAGCCTCCCATCCTCGGCGGCAACTCGAACAGCGATCTTTCCGTGTCCGTTGGATTACGGTTTCCCGTCAGAGCCGGGATTAGTTTCCTCTTGATCGCTTGCTCGAGGGACTCCAGGAGATGTCCGATGCCTGGCACCGTCCTCATGAGGAAGTTCCACCGATGTTTTATCCCGAAGGTGAAGGCAATGAAGGCAGCATGTGGTTCAATGGTGGCGATTTCTGCTAGCTTGCGTATCTCGCTCACCCATTCTGCAACTCTTGTACTTAAAAATTCCTCTCTGGCATCTACTGGACCAATTACTGCACCTAGGTGTTTACCTCTGCCTGTTTTTATCTTTGTGTGTGTTTTTGAATACCTCTTGGGCAAGTTCCATTTTTCCTGGTTAGACTATTAATATTGATTTTTGGGCATTGGAGAAATAGCCTTGTTTAGGTCCGTGATGTTCAATCAAATCCCACCATTTCTTTATGTTTTCTATTTTCTCTGCCCCTGTGAGATCGTCTGCGTACGCGACTTGTTTGACTTGCGTCTTTTCATATCGGATGTGATCCTGCAGTTTGAGAAGGACAATTGCATATACTGCCATGGCCACAGGATCGCCTTGGCTGGTGCCCTTTGCAGATAGTATTGTCTCTCATCTACCTGAGTCTCTGTTGCTCAGGAATTGTTTTGCTGGATATGTATAGAGGTTGTCGATATAATTAGCAAATTCCGATGTTGTGGAGTGTGGCTTTTCTGTTGATGTTGTTAAATGCGTTTGATGCATCTACCATCAATACTGCATCGCATCCTGGCTCTTCAAATATTTCCCTCATTGCATGAATGGCTGCCTCGCATCCTGCCTTTTGCCCTGCACACACATGCAAATTACCAACCATGGCTTTGATGTCATCTTTAACGATTTCCATAACCGCCTTTCCAATTATTCGCCTGAGCACCTCTCCTATCCCAATGGGGCAGCACCCGGGATTTTTATCCAGTGCGATGAGGCGACAGGCTGTGAAGGCTTCGAGGTCTCGGCAGTTTTCAGTTGCCATTTTTCGGGCAAGAGCGGCTATGGCATTGCACAAATCACTTGCTGCACTGCCAAACTTTGTATGGCTTAAGATGTTTTTCCATGGTTTTGCATCCAAGCCTGAAGGTCCGGCGGCACCATGGGTATGGAGGGCATGCTTCCATATCCTCTCTCCTGTTATCCTGTCAAAGATTACAGGTGGAGGCGGGTCATAAATTCCCTGGTACAGTGCTTCGGCGACGGCTTCCTTTGATGGTGGGTGCTTGGCGCTCAGAGAGCGGCACGTGTCTTCGCTGAGGGGGAAGGGTGCCGCGCCAGTCTTCCGAAAGCAGAGCGCGGGTTGCTATTGCGACTTTTCCTTGTTTCATCATGCTAGAGAATCTTCGTGCAGGATCTTTCTGATATAGTTTGGCAGATGTTTTTTTTTTATTTTCTTTTGGAGAATTTGTGCCTCATTTTCATTCTTCGCTGCATCGCCTTCATATTCACTGTTATGTTGGACCTTCTGTGGGTTCGTTGACATATGAGATGAGGAAGAATGGCAACTGCTTTTAACGCGATGGGTTGCAGGTGCGATTCGTTGATATACTCTCTAAGAAGAAAGGTTATTTCTTTGATGAATTCTTTGGCAATATTAGACTTTGGAATTTCGAATATGTTACTGGGGTAAAAGGTAACAATCTGATTACAAACTGTTCGTTAGTTGAATTGCATCATCCAGCGATGTGTTTTGCCAGTATCGCGTGGCGGGAATTTCTCCCTTTCGTTTGTTGTTTGGGGGTCTGGCTCGCTCACTGCCCGAGTTGCCCGGCTGTCTCTCGTGCCATTTTCGGTGCTTTGCGGGCTTTCATTATTCACTCTTTGGTTCTGATTTTGACATGTGGGGCCTGTGAATAATTCAAGGTCCTTTTATATATATATATATATATATATATATATATATATATATTTATTTGTATATATATATAATATATATATATAATATATTTAATAATAATATATTATAATATATATATAATATATATAGTAATATATAAATTAAATATATAATATATATAATATAATATAATATATATATTAATATATAATAATATATAAAAATATATAATATATATATATATATATAATATTATATATATAATATATATAATATATATATTATATAATATTATAATATATATAAATATATATATATATATATAATATTATATATATATAAAATATATATATAATATATATATATATAAAATATATATATATATATAATATATATATATATATATATATATATATATATATATATATATATATTAGATCTTGTTTGTTTTATTTAATTTCTTTTGATGTTATTTTATTTACTAATCTAAGTAGTAATCTCCTCTAGGGTTATAGGAAGATAGCATTGTTGTGACGGATTTATTTATTATCCCTTTAACATTACACATACGATAATTACAGAACATACACTGTAAAGAAATGCGAACACAGAACGGGAACAGACACGGGATCACAGGAGCGCAGAACACGGGATCACAGGAGCGCAGAACACGAGAACAAACACGGGATCACGGGAGAACACAGAACACGGGAACAGACACGGGATCAAAAGGAACACAGAACACGGGATCACAGGAACACAGAACACGATCCGTCTTCATTTCATTCGGACTTCTTTACCCGCTTCTTTTATCTCTTAATCTCGGCTCTACTGTATTTAAGCTAATAGAAAATAAATAGACGTCTCCTCCTCCGGCCCTCGAGGAAGGTAGAGTCCTGATAAGAAAAAAATATGTAAAGAATTCAATTTAGAAATAATTGTCTTTAATATCAAGTGTGATATTAGAATTCAAATTAATATTACAAGAAAAAACAAAAAAACAAACAAATAAAGAAACAAAGAAAGGAGAGAGGGGGAGATGAGACTTTATCTGTTCCGAGTTAGTAACGAACTGAACGTTCACGGAAGCTATTCGTCCGACTATAATTCGTGACAAAACCGAACCTGAATCAGTTCGGATTCGTTTAGCTTCAAACTTAGGTAAACAGCTAACTATTCACGTAATTATTTTATCCTCATTATTTTTTAATAGGCCATTCCTTCACACAACTCCCCCCTTTAAGAATCTATCTCTGATAGATAGAAGACTAGCGCGATCTACTCAAAAGATCAACACCCACATTATCACGACCAGCTACATGAAATGGTCTAAATTTATAAGGTTGTAGATTAAGTGCCCACCTTACAACACGGTTATTTGATCTTTTGAAATTCTTTAAGAAAACAAGTGGTTTATGGTCCACCTCTAATATGAAGTCCTTTCCCATAAGATAATAATCAAACTGCTGGACCCCAAACACAATAGCAAAATACTTCGCTTTGCGATCTAGTAACTTGCGACTAGCATATGCTCCGGGATAGGGATGATTATGAACATACTGAAACAGGACTGCTCCAATTCCAGAGTTTGATGCATCTGTTCTAAGAACAAATGGAAGATTTACGTTTGGGATCTTGAGAATTGGCTCACTAGCCATAGCAGCTTTAAGCTGTTGAAATTTGACTGTTAAATCATTAGCCCATTTTAGTGGTTCATGGACCCCTTTTCGAAGCAAGTCTTTCAAAGGGCTAGTGAGGGAGGAGACTTGCGACCCCTATCAAAATTTGATACGCGGGGATAAGAATTGTGGGCTGAAGCCCATGTATCTGCTAGCTCCACAGCTAATTCTAGGGAACTGACATTATGTTCCTTAATGAACATTCTTAAATCTGGAGAGAGAGGAGACAAACTGATAAAAAATCATGAAGGATTTAAGAGAAAAGAAGTCTTCTGGAACACTAGACCCTTTATCCTATCATCGAAAAGGCGACCTAGATGTAGAGAAAATTCTTGTTGAGTCTCATCTGTTCTGATCTTACTAGATCTAAATTCGTTTCTGTAATGATCTGGAGTTTTACTAAATCCTTTCAGGAGAGCCAATTTTAACTGCTCATAATCAGTTATAATTTCTGGAGAAAGAGAGGTGTATATACTTACAGCCTTACCAGTTAAAAGGCTAGCCAGTCGAATGGCGTAAGTACCAGAATTAATTCCCAGTAACGAAGCAACCCGTTCAAATCTCACTAGGTAAGAAGATATATCCTCCCCGTCCCTAAACACGGGCAGAGATGGTCTAACTGTTCCCTCCATACCAACAGGAGAAAAAGGCCCTTCTGTCTTACTGGTCCGAACTAATTCCAAACTTGTATTCCATTTTCTTCTGTTCTCTCTCCGTTTCTAATTTAGCTTTTTTTTATTTCCTTTTCGGCTTCGATCTTTGCCTTTCCAAATCTCTTTCTTCCCTGTAATACGACTGCTTACTAACTACATATTTAGCAATATCATCCCCGACGAATCCTAAAGACTCTGCCTGATGTTTCAGCATATCAAAAGAATAATCTGCCATAATGGCAGCAGGAATTTACCAAATTCCTTACTGACCAACGAATCTACGAGCACTCTACTGAACACGGTGATTAAAAACTTGAGGAGACCTAATCTCGCACCAAGCAGATATGTTGACACGGACATCACAATCCGTAACACAGCCAAGAATCCTTAAACCCAAAAACATCTTGGGAAACCATAGATCGTTGTCATAGATCGTTGTCTAATCAATAAAATAGGATCGAATATACAAATTCGGATCCAACTTTGCTTCCGGGCCCCAAGGACAGCAAACAACAACAACAACAACAACAAAAGATACAATTGCCACCAATAACCCAGAGAGATTACCTTAGATTCTGGCAGGGTCGCACTGTGAATAATTTGGTTCTCTCTGGGTTATTGGTGGCAATTGTATCTTTTGTTGTTGTTGTTGTTGTTGTTTGCTGTCCTTGGGGCCCGGAAGCAAAGTTGGATCCGAATTTGTATATTCGATCCTATTTTATTGATTAGACAACGATCTATGACAACGATCTATGGTTTCCCAAGATGTTTTGGGTTTAAGGATTCTTGGCGTGTTACGGATTGTGATGTCCGTGTCAACATATCTGCTTGGTGCGAGATTAGGTCTCCTCAAGTTTTTAATCACCGTGTTCAGTAGAGTGCTCGTAGATTCGTTGGTCAGTAAGGAATTTGGTAAATTCCTGCTGCCATTATGGCAGATTATTCTTTTGATATGCTGAAACATCAGGCAGAGTCTTTAGGATTCGTCGGGGATGATATTGCTAAATATGTAGTTAGTAAGCAGTCGTATTACAGGGAAGAAAGAGATTTGGAAAAGGCAAAGATCGAAGCCGAAAAGGAAATAAAAAAAAGCTAAATTAGAAACGGAGAGAGAACAGAAGAAAATGGAATACAAGTTGGAATTAGTTCGGACCAGTAAGACAGAAGGGCCTTTTTCTCCTGTTGGTATGGAGGGAACAGTTAGACCATCTCTGCCCGTGTTTAGGGACGGGGAGGATATATCTTCTTACCTAGTGAGATTTGAACGGGTTGCTTCGTTACTGGGAATTAATTCTGGTACTTACGCCATTCGACTGGCTAGCCTTTTAACTGGTAAGGCTGTAAGTATATACACCTCTCTTTCTCCAGAAATTATAACTGATTATGAGCAGTTAAAATTGGCTCTCCTGAAAGGATTTAGTAAAAACTCCAGATCATTACAGAAACGAATTTAGATCTAGTAAGATCAGAACAGATGAGACTCAACAAGAATTTTCTCTACATCTAGGTCGCCTTTTCGATGATAGGATAAAGGGTCTAGTGTTCCAGAAGACTTCTTTTCTCTTAAATCCTTCATGATTTTTTATCAGTTTGTCTCCTCTCTCTCCAGATTTAAGAATGTTCATTAAGGAACATAATGTCAGTTCCCTAGAATTAGCTGTGGAGCTAGCAGATACATGGGCTTCAGCCCACAATTCTTATCCCCGCGTATCAAATTTTGATAGGGGTCGCAAGTCTCCTCCCTCACTAGCCCTTTGAAAGACTTGCTTCGAAAAGGGGTCCATGAACCACTAAAATGGGCTAATGATTTAACAGTCAAATTTCAACAGCTTAAAGCTGCTATGGCTAGTGAGCCAATTCTCAAGATCCCAAACGTAAATCTTCCATTTGTTCTTAGAACAGATGCATCAACTCTGGAATTGGAGCAGTCCTGTTTCAGTATGTTCATAATCATCCCTATCCCGGAGCATATGCTAGTCGCAAGTTACTAGATCGCAAAGCGAAGTATTTTGCTATTGTGTTTGGGGTCCAGCAGTTTGATTATTATCTTATGGGAAAGGACTTCATATTAGAGGTGGACCATAAACCACTTGTTTCTTAAAGAATTTCAAAAGATCAAATAACCGTGTTGTAAGGTGGCACTAATCTACAACCTTATAAATTTAGACCATTCATGTAGCTGGTCGTGATAATGTGGGTGTTGATCTTTGAGTAGATCGCGCTAGTTTTTATATTATCAAAGGGGT
>NC_051393.1:24447879-24454445 GCF_015228065.2 Penaeus monodon
TAAAAAACCGAAGAAATGGTCAATCAGTCATGGTTTCTGGATGCGCCGACGATTTCGGACTGCCTCAGCTTTGGCACCATTAGACATTCACGGCCACCTTCTGAAGCCGTCTTCGCCATCCACACGTTTTCAGTGTTTTTCCCATCAGGCATTCCTACGAAGTGGCCGAGCCATCAAAGGGCCGACGAATTTCTCAGTGATTGCATTATTGATACACAACTTGTGCGGGACAGTACAATCTCATTTGTCACCCTGTCACCCCAAGATTTTTCAGAATTCGTCGAAGGTTGCGCATACGGAACGTGTTCAGATTCCTCTCTGTCTTTTACGGTGGCCCATGTCTCAGATCCATATAAGAGTGCGTTAATAATACAACAATCATAAATCGATATTTTGTGCGCACAGTTAGGTGTCTGTTTTACCATGTGCGGTGTTGTAACAAGCTGAATATTTTAGCGTCAAACCAATGCAACTTGGATTTCTAATTCCTTTTATTGACCCAACGCTGGAGCTATGGTCTTACCAGTTTGGTGGCATGTCGATTGTTTTCTTCGTGCTTATTACCAGAGGAAAATCTGAGGCAGGCTGCAATAAACTGGTCCAGCAAGTGCTGGAAACCCTCAAAGCTGCGAGATAGAGGGCGGGCGTCATCGAAAAACAGAAGCTCGCGGACTAGTATCTTGCGTATTTTAGTTTTGTGCATAAACGAGCCAGATTGACAACCTCATCTGATCTGCTGTGAAGAAGATGTTATCATTATCTGTGTAGTTGTCCATAGCATGATTTGGTACTGAAAAGGCTATCCCAAAAATATTGGGAGCTAACAAAAAGGGCCTTGTTTGACCCCACTGGGAACAGTAAAGAAAACAGACGTTGCTCAAAAAAAAAAAAAAGTGGCTGACATGTTACTACGAAAAGACTATTATCAGTCCAGGAAAGGTAGGTGGCATCCTAGTTTTTGCAAGAGGGAAAATAAACCCTCACGAACTGACCATGTCAAAAGCCTTTGTCAGGTCGAACAAATGCCATGTGAATTTCTTAATTTTGTTCTCTGCACTGTTACTGCACTTAGCGCAAAGAGATCTTGTCTGCTGTAGAATTCACATTGTGATTAAGGATAAATAAGATTTGTTTGACGTCTTGTTAGTAGTTTTCTAGCAAATACATTGCCAGTCACATTAAGTAATGATATTCCCACGTAGTTGGAAAAATCACTACTTAATATCACAGTGTTTGTATAAGGATGATCTTAACATCCTTTATTTCTGGTGGAAAAGCTTCTTGTCAGCGTTTGTATGGAAGGTAGTACATGTGGCAGCAGCAGGCAGTCGTCACATTTCAGGAGATCAGCGGGGATGTCATCGATTCCCGAGACTTCCCTGTAGAAGGGGCTTTAAAGGCATTCTGAACTTCCTGTATGGTTGGTTGCATCTTTAAAGTTTAGTCTTTGGGTTTCAACGTTGGGTGTAAGGATGAAGTTGCATCTCTGATGCTTATTGGGTACACATAGAGTTCTGAGTAATTTCACCCATCTTGCCATCTCTGGTGTAGAATCGGTGATGAGAGTCCTATTAAGTGACTTAAGTGGGCAAACCTTTTTCACTCTGGGTCTTATGGCTGTATTCAGGACTCTGTACATCTCTTTCAAGTTTCCTTCATCTGTAGCCTTTTGGATGTCATCACAGAGCTTGTTCCAGTACCTGTTGGCACAGGATCTTTTGACTTCCTGAAGTTTAGTCTGCGCTTGTCTGATTGCCGTGAGTGCATTGTGTGTAGCCCTCTTTTTATATATTTTATGCACCTCCCTCTTGGCAATTATAAGAGGTTCAAAAACACCAAGGCTATCAGTCATCCAGTCTTTAGGTGATGGCCTTTTCACACCGAAAGATTCAACTTCCTACATAGCATTTTTGAGGCCTTGTGCCATGTTTCCCTCTGGCCCAGCTCCATTGGTATTAGCAGCCATTTTGGGTCATAATAATCCTTCTGAATGTTTTGATATTATCAAGATGCTTCATATTAGCAGTGTTAAGACATGGTTTACCCTTTGATTTACATGTTGATTTCTGTTTTGTTTGGGAGGGCCAATTAAGTTACGACAGGTACAGTGATCAGTGTCGCCATTTTACAGTTTAAATTCTGGAGTATTGCACAAAGGCCAATATCTTCTCTCTTTAGATCATGACGAGGTCAAATTGGGGGCTAATGTTTTGAGATTGAATGTCTTCAAGTGACCTTTCTCCTTTTCTTTATTCGAGTCAGGTATTTGTAATGAAGAGTCCATAATGACTACACAAGTGGAAGTACTCTTTCACCTTTTCATTCACTTTTCCCACCCAAATTGACCAATCGTTATGGGGCCCGGAGGGATGATCAGTTCCCATTTGTCCCAAAACTGGTGACCCGGGCTCATAGAACTGATATCAGATTCATTTGGAAATGTGAGGGCATAGGCACAGATCAGGTGACCTTGAAAGACAAGGTTGATTAACCTTTCAGATATGCCAAGGGAATGTCCCAGTCTGAGATCAATTATTGGAAACAGCAAAGCCTACTCCTTGTAGACGATTTTCATGTTCTGCTTTCCCACCCAAAAAAGAATGTATAGTTTCTGTTCCTTGATGAAGCCGGATTCAGATAATCGGGGTTTCCTTTTGCAGTGCAGCGATTCAATTCCCAGTCTTGAAAGTTCCTTGTCGATGAGTATTATTTTGCGCTTTTGCTGCATGCCTGTGAATATCACAGCTTGTATCAGTAATGAAGCCACGACATAATTTGTGAACATTCCAGTCTCTAAGTCGTAATCTATAAACAGTTGAAGTCTGAGTATGATTTAAATTTTGATATTGCGAGATTCTTTGTCTGATAGGTGAGGTTTTTTACGTCCCCCAAAAATTGCTGTGATCACCCACTCGAAGCATAGGACGTGACAAATAGCAGCTTACTGACCAGAGGCTTACCTGGTTTGAGGCACGAGGACCCCTCTCACCGGCTCAGATGGGCCCATGGCGCACCATCTTACACCAATTCGACGGTACCTAGAAACCAGTAACTGCCACTCTGCCGTGTTTTTCCCTTTATCCAATTTGGTAAGCACCAAAGTGGAGTGTCCTCTCCACTTTGCACTAGCCCGGGCAGGATTTAGGACTCAAGCGTTTTCCCAAGCAGCATGACTTTCACTGGCATGCTCCAAAGAAAGACAGGGTCAGTATATTGGTGCCAGTGTCAGCTGCAGGAGATGACCGTTTGGGTCACACAGAGCCATCCGCCCTTTGACAGGTTTTGTATTTAGTTCTGCGGGGTGTTCTCCACACCCTCCAAAGTTTAGTTTCTGCGGCCCGCATATTTAGATAGATAGATAGATATACTACCTACTTACCTACTATCTATCAGTCAATATATCTATCTATCTATCTATCTCACGATATTTAGGGGTGGAGTCTTTCCCCCCACCATTTCCTTTTAGGGATTTAACTCATTGTTTTTACCCCACAACCGACACTGATTCGAACAGTATTCTGGCCTCTTTCGAGACTTACAGATTCTTACCATTTCCTCCACGAGCAAACCTCTACTTTCTTACATTTTAGCTCTGTCGCTCAAAAAAACTAACAACACATACACATATAGAAGTGTGTGTGTGTGTGTGTGTGTTGGTGTGTGTGTGTGTGTGTGTGGATATACACATGCAAACATACACATGAACACAGACACACACACACACACACACACACAACCCACACACACACACACACACACACACCCCACACAACACCACTAACACACTAACACTAACACTAATCTAACAAACACACACGTTGTGAAGTCTGAATGAAACGAAACAAAAATGTGAATGTTAACTGTAATCTTACTATTTTAACATCTAATGGGCCCTCGTAGATATCATGAAGTTATGACGCATGAAACCCATTCTGCAGAAGTGTCTGATGTTAAAGCAATAAAATCAACCCGGAAATAGATGATCCTACTTCGCACTTCTCAACAAATAGCCAGCCTTTAGCGCTAGAGATAATACGTTAAACCCTTTTTGGATAAAATCGGTTATTGTCTAAAATCAGGTTCAAATACGTTTATGTTTTTAACTATAATGGTTTTGATCTTCTACAGGACAAAGAAATAAAATATGAAAGGACACTCTTTGCAAAACCGACAAGGCCGAATTAATTCCCAAGCAATAAAAACAAGGCTTCATAGAACAGCTGACCTTTAGACCCAGAGAGCCAAAACCAAATCATCCGGGACTGAGAGTCTATACACAGAAATATTTACGGGGCACGAGGAAATTTGCGGGGGAAAGAACTACCAAAGCTTTGACTGATGTTAAAAGCACAGACAAATGCCTTTCATCAGAGAGTCGCCACAATCGACGGCAGCTTCAAACGTTTTATCATTAAGTGTAATTTTTTCCCTTGGATTTTTTTTTTTAAAAACAAGGAATGCTCCTCCTCTTATCTAATATGACAGGAGCCAGACATTACACATATCATATCAAAATTGCTTTTACTTCACTGATGCCCTTACCAGCACCTGTTATACACTAAAGAATGCTAATGTTCTGTGATATTTGTAATTTTTTTAAAACTCACGAAATCACAGACATTAACAACTGCAACATATGCTATTTATTCACAAATAAATTTTAAAATGATAGATATATAGGGATAGAATGAAGGATGGTAGCTGGATACAGAGATCCATTCATCAGTCGAGCAATTCACCCATCCACCCACCCTTCCACTCATCCATCTATTTATCCATCCATCCATCTCTCCATCCATCCATCCATCCATCCACCCATCCATCCATCCATCCATCCATCCCACCCAACCATCCATCCATAAATCCATTCATTCTTTATTCATTCATTCTTCATCCATCCATCCATCCATCCATCCATCCATTTTCCATCTATCCATATATCCATTCATCTATCCATATATCCATTCATCTATCCATCCACCCACCCATCCATCCATCCATCCAAACCATTCATTCATCCATCTATCATCCATCCAGCCAGCTAGCCAGCCAGCTAGTCAGCCATCTATCCATCCATCCATCCATCTATCCATCCATTCATCCATCCACCCATCATCCATCCATCCCTCCATTCATCCATCCATCCATGCACCCGCCCAACTATCCATCCATCTATCCATCCACCATCCATTCATTCATACATGATACGCACAGTACATACATATACATACATGTATACGTTTTATGATTAGATGGATGAATAATAGATGAATACATATATAGGTATGTATATATATATATATATAATATTTATATATTATATATATATATATATATAACATATATATAAAATAATATATATATATTATATTATATATATATATTCTATATAATATAAAATATATTATATATATATATATCATCAGCCTGAATCAGTCCACTGCAGAACATATGCCTCTCCCAATTTTTTTTCCAATTTTGGGCGTTTTTGTTTCCAGTCTTGGCCCCCAAATTTCGTTTCTTAGTCACGTCATATTGTTATTGGTCTGGCCTTTGGCCTCTTTATGTTATCTATAGCCCGTCTGTTACTTTCTTTGTCCACCTGTCGTCCTGTCTCCACATATATGCCCTGCCCATTGCCAGTTTTTCTTTTTAATGCTCACAAGTATATCTTCCACTTTTGTCTTTTCCCTGATCCACATCGCCCTCATCCGATCTCTTAGGCTAATTCCCAGCATCAATCTCTCCATCCCTCTCGGGGGCACTTATTACTTCCTCTCCAGTAATATGGTTGTAGTCCATGTTTCTGATCCATAGTCATAATTGGGGGGACGCTTTTAAACATAATGGCAAGAAGCCTGTTAGTATGCTACTGTGTCTGCCAAAGTCGCTCTAGCCTAGACTGATGGCTCACTTAATTTCCTCTTCGTTAAATGTGTTTTTTATGAGTTGCCTTAGGTATATATACTTGTTCACTACCTCTAACGCTTCGCCTTGTACATGTATATGAATTCTGCTGTTAAACATGATCTTAGTCCTTTTCTTGCTCCCTCCTAGTCCGACATTCAACTTTCTCTATTTTAAATCGTTTATTAGTTGCTGCTTTTCATTTGCAGATTCACTGAAGAGAGCAATTTTCATCTGCAAATGTTAGATTGTTTTTGTTATTTGTTTTCCTATTTTGATACCATTTCCGTTCCATTCTAGCTTCTAGAATTTCCTCAAGCTCTAAAAAGTTTTGGGGAGATGACATCGCCCTGTCTAAAACACATACACACACATACACACACACAAACACAACACACACACACACACACACACACACACACACACACACGACACACACACACACCCCACATACATACATACATAGATAAATTGATAGATAGATAATTATAAGACGACTGGTAGACGATTGACCGGGAGATACTAGATAAAAAGACACGGTGATGAGAAAGAAATGGGTACTGAGGGAGGCGGAAGGAGAGAAAGAAAGAAGGAAAAAGAAGAAATAGAGAGAAACGGGAGGGCCCCACTGTCAAAAGGCTCGACGTTTTATCGGGGGG
>NC_051393.1:24457045-24459648 GCF_015228065.2 Penaeus monodon
ATATATATATATATATATATATATATATATATATATGTAGATAGATAGATAGATAGATATATAGATAGTCAGATAGATAGATTATAGACACACACACACACACACACACACACACACATATATATGTAATACATATATATATATATATATATATATATATATATATATATATATATTATATATATATACATAACACACACGTGTGTGTGTGTGTGTGTGTGTGTGTGTGTGTGTGTGTGTGGTGTGTGTGTGTGTGTGTGTGTGTGTGTGTGTGTTGTGAACATATTTTCTCTTTGTCTTCCCCTCGTTCTTGTACCTTAAATCATTTCTGTCAGGGCATCATATTCTTTTCCTCCTCTTGCGATGTGACCTAAAAATTCAGTTGTCTCTCTCTTATAGTTTTCAGTAACCTCCCTTTTCTCGCCACTTAGCACTTCTTCATTTGTTCTCTCGCTCCATGCTAAGCTTAATGTTTTCTTCACAACCATATTTCTATTGCATTTAGTTTATTTCTATATGTATATATGATGTGGGTGTGTAAAGTATGTCACCACACACACACACACAACTATATATACATATTATATATATATATATAGTATATATATATATATATATATATATATATATATATATATATATATGTATTTTTTTTTATTAATATTATCATTATTTATTATTATTTTTTATTTATTTATTTTTTTTTTATTATTATTTTTTTAACATCCATTCATTCCACTGCAGGACATAGGACTCTCTCAATTCATTACTGAGAGGTTATATGGCAGTGCCACCCTTGCCTGATTGGATGCCCTCCCTAATCAACCGCGGTTTGTGCCCCGGCGGTGACTTCCCCAACGACACCTGCGTTTGACTTTTCAAGGCGATATGTCGTTTTCTCGGTCTCGAGCCAGCAGTCAAAGCGCAGGCATTTTTACGACTGCCGCGGCGAGGCATTGAACTCGGGGCGACGAGGGTCATACATGGCTTTTATTAGTTGGATGATGTGCTTCGGAAACCTCATATCGTTCATGTTATTCCAGAGGATATCGTGATCAACAGTATCAAAAGCCTTGAGTAATCGATGAAACACAGGTATAGGTCTTTCTGATGTTCTCTGTTTTTCTCTGTGATCAATTTTAGATTTAGAATCTGGTTTCTGGTACCTTTTCCAGGGCGAAACCTGTTTCTTCTCTTAACTTCAATTTCATTCTTTCAGCAATCATTTTCAATAAAATTTTGCTGCTATGACTTATTAATGCAATTGTTCTGTTACTGTTGCATTGGAGTGCATCACCTTTTTTAGGTATGGGAGTAAAGACTGATTTTACCCATTCTTCTGGCCATTTTCTTTCATTCCATATTTGCATACAAAGTTTGTAGAAGAATTCAACACTTTCGCCAGCATTCTTGAATAGTTTTGCTGTTATTTCATCTATTCCGGGGCTCTTGTTATTCTTTAATTCTTTTATGGCTTTATAACCTCGTCTAGCAGTGGCGGTGGTTCATCTTAGCTGTCATTGAGTCCAGTTAATGTTGTTGTTAGATCTTTATTCTTTTTGTATAAGTTGGAACAACATTGATTCCATCTATCTTTGACTTCTTTTCCATCACATAAAACTAGTCCATCTTCAGTTTTGATAGTGTCCATTGTAGGTTTAAATTTTCGTGTAATGTTTCGTACTCCTTGGTAGAGTTCTTTAGATGTCTTATTGATAGAACAGTTTTCAATTCTCTGGCAATGTTCATTTAAATA
Source organism: Penaeus monodon (assembly GCF_015228065.2). Lineage (NCBI taxonomy): Eukaryota > Metazoa > Arthropoda > Malacostraca > Decapoda > Penaeidae > Penaeus > Penaeus monodon. Next base: position 24,458,802 of record NC_051393.1, read on the forward strand.
TTTTTCCTTATCTTGTCGAAATAATCTTTGAATTTTTGTATTTTGTTTTTTTGTAAATTACATCTTCAACTGGGTTATTGATACCCTTTGACTTTAGGCATCTTCTTGTTTCAGTTTCACTTAGCGTTTCTTCAGATATCCAGGGGGAATTTGTCTTTTTCTTTTTGGCGATAGTTTCTTAAGCAGCGCTCAGCAGGAGTTCTTTTTCTTCTTCCCCCAATTCATTTGGTGTTTTATCATTTTCACATTGATTGAATAATCAAAATTTGTTTGAAACTGTAATTCTGTAATTGTTATCAAGAGTTTTGTAGTCGAGCTTTAGAGGTGGTGTTGGATGCTCCATCTTTTTGAGTCTTATTTGAAAGTCGATAGTTAGTAGTTGATGATCACTGTTGCAGTCGGTACCAGGTCTTGTCTTGGCATTTTTTATACAACTTTTCCATTTCTGGTTCAACACAATAGTCAATTTGGTTGCGTGTTCTTTTGTCTGGTGAAAACCACGTGTACACGTGTCTTGGGTGGTGTTGGAACAATGTGTTGGCTATAACTAGATTATTTGTACTACAGAATTCAATAAAATCTTCACCTCTTTCATTTATATCTCCAAGGCCGAATTTTCCACAGGTGTCAATTTTTTTATTATTTTTGCCTACTTTGGCGTTGAGGTCTCCCATGATTACTTTTAAATCTCTGATAGGGATTGTGCCTAAAGAGAGAGTGTTATAAAAATTTCCATTTCTTCATCACTTGCAATGTTGGTTGGTGCGTAGCATTGCATAATACTAATGTTATGAGGTTTTGCTTGTATTCTGACTTTTAAAATGCGATCATTTATAAGAAAAAATGT
>NC_051393.1:24459748-24462248 GCF_015228065.2 Penaeus monodon
TTTTTTCCATGGTTTTGCATCCAAGCCTGAAGGTCCGGCGGCACCATGGGTATGGAGGCATGCTCATATCCTTCTCCTGTTACTGTCAAGATTACAGTGGGCGGTCTAAATTCCTGGTACGTGCTGCGACGGCTTCCTTGATGGTGGGTGCTTGGCGCTCAGAGAGCGGCACGTGTCTCGCTGAGGGGAAGGGTGCCGCGCCAGTCTTCCGAAAGCAGAGCGCGGGTGCTATTGCGACTTTTCCTTGTTTCATCATGCTAGAGAATCTTCGTGCAGATCTTTCTGATTAGTTTGGCAGATGTTTTTTTTATTTTCTTTTGGAGAATTTGTGCCTCATTTTCATTCTTCGCTGCATCGCCTTCATATTCACTGTTATGTTGGACCTTCTGTGGGTTCGTTGACATATGAGATGAGGAAGAATGGCAACTGCTTTTAACGCGATGGGTTGCAGGTGCGATTCGTTGATATACTCTCTAAGAAGAAAGGTTATTTCTTTGATGAATTCTTTGGCAATATTAGACTTTGGAATTTCGAATATGTTACTGGGGTAAAAGGTAACAATCTGATTACAAACTGTTCGTTAGTTGAATTGCATCATCCAGCGATGTGTTTTGCCAGTATCGCGTGGCGGGAATTTCTCCCTTTCGTTTGTTGTTTGGGGGTCTGGCTCGCTCACTGCCCGAGTTGCCCGGCTGTCTCTCGTGCCATTTTCGGTGCTTTGCGGGCTTTCATTATTCACTCTTTGGTTCTGATTTTGACATGTGGGGCCTGTGAATAATTCAAGGTCCTTTTATATATATATAATATATATATATATATATATATATATATTGTATATATATATATAATATAATAATATTAATATAATATATAATATATATATAATAAATATAATAATATATATATAATATATATAATAATAAATATATAAATATAATATAATATAAATATATTATATATATAATATAATATATATAATATATATATATAATAATATATATTAATATTATAATATATATATAATATATAATATAATTATATATTTATATATATATAATATATATATATATATAAATATTAATATATATATATATATATATATATATTATTATATATATATAATATATATATTTAAGATCTTGTTTGTTTTATTTAATTTCTTTTGATGTTATTTTATTTACTAATCTAAGTAGTAATCTCCTCTAGGGTTATAGGAAGATAGCATTGTTGTGACGGATTTATTTATTATCCCTTTAACATTACACATACGATAATTACAGAACATACACTGTAAAGAAATGCGAACACAGAACGGGAACAGACACGGGATCACAGGAACACAGAACACGGGATCACAGGAGCACAGAACATGGGAACAGACACGGGATCACAGGAACACAGAACACGGGAACAGACACGGGATCAAAAGGAACACAGAACACGGGATCACAGGAACACAGAACACGATCCGTCTTCATTTCATTCGGACTTCTTTACCCGCTTCTTTTATCTCTTAATCTCGGCTCTACTGTATTTAAGCTAATAGAAAATAAATAGACGTCTCCTCCTCCGGCCCTCGAGGAAGGTAGAGTCCTGATAAGAAAAAAATATGTAAAGAATTCAATTTAGAAATAATTGTCTTTAATATCAAGTGTGATATTAGAATTCAAATTAATATTACAAGAAAAAACAAAAAAACAAACAAATAAAGAAACAAAGAAAGGAGAGAGGGGGAGATGAGACTTTATCTGTTCCGAGTTAGTAACGAACTGAACGTTCACGGAAGCTATTCGTCCGACTATAATTCGTGACAAAACCGAACCTGAATCAGTTCGGATTCGTTTAGCTTCAAACTTAGGTAAACAGCTAACTATTCACGTAATTATTTTATCCTCATTATTTTTTAATAGGCCATTCCTTCACACAACTCCCCCCTTTAAGAATCTATCTCTGATAGATAGAAGACTAGCGCGATCTACTCAAAAGATCAACACCCACATTATCACGACCAGCTACATGAAATGGTCTAAATTTATAAGGTTGTAGATTAAGTGCCCACCTTACAACACGGTTATTTGATCTTTTGAAATTCTTTAAGAAAACAAGTGGTTTATGGTCCACCTCTAATATGAAGTCCTTTCCCATAAGATAATAATCAAACTGCTGGACCCCAAACACAATAGCAAAATACTTCGCTTTGCGATCTAGTAACTTGCGACTAGCATATGCTCCGGGATAGGGATGATTATGAACATACTGAAACAGGACTGCTCCAATTCCAGAGTTTGATGCATCTGTTCTAAGAACAAATGGAAGATTTACGTTTGGGATCTTGAGAATTGGCTCACTAGCCATAGCAGCTTTAAGCTGTTGAAATTTGACTGTTAAATCATTAGCCCATTTTAGTGGTTCATGGACCCCTTTTCGAAGCAAGTCTTTCAAAGGGCTAGTGAGGGAGGAGACTTGCGACCCCTATCAAAATTTGATACGCGGGGATAAG
>NC_051393.1:24472248-24474748 GCF_015228065.2 Penaeus monodon
ACACACACACTTCTATATGTGTATGTGTGTGTTTAGTTTTTTTTGAGCGACAGAGCTAAAATGTAAGAAAGTAGAGGTTTGCTCGTGGAAATGGTAAGAATCTGTAAGTCTCGAAAGAGGCCAGAATACTGTTCGAATCAGTGTCGGTTGTGGGGTAAAACAATGAGTTAAATCCCTAAAAGGAAATGGTGGTGGGAAGACTCCACGCCTAAATATCGTGAGATAGATAGATAGATAGATATATTGACTGATAGATAGATAGGTAAGTAGGTAGTATATCTATCTATCTATCTAAATATGTCGGGCCGTCAGCAACTAAACTTTGGAGGGTGTGGAGACACCCCGCAGAACTAAATACAAAACCTGTCAAAGGGCGGATGAGCTCTGTGTGAGCCAACGGTCATCTCCTGCAGCTGACACTGGCACCAATGAACTGACCCTGTCTTTCCTTGGAGCATGCCAGTGAAAGTCATGCTGCTTGGGCAACGCTTGAGTCCTAAATCCTGCCCGGGCTAGTGCAAAGTGGAGAGGACACTCCACCTTGGTGCTTACCAAATTGGATCAAGGAAAACACGGCAGAGTGGCAGTTACTGGTTTCTAGGTATCCGTCGAATTGGTGTAAGATGGTGCGCCATGGGTCATCTGAGCCGGTGAGAGGGGTCCTCGTGCCTCAAACCAGGTAGCCTCTGGTCAGTAAGCTGCTATTCGTCACGTCCTATGCTTCGAGTGGGTGATCACAGCAATTATGGACGTAAAACCTCACCTATCAGACAAAGAATCTCGCAATATCAAAATTTAAATCATACTCAGACTTCAACTGTGATAGATTACGACTTAGAGACTGGAATGTTCACAAATTATGTCGTGGCTTCATTACTGATACAAGCTGTGATATTCACAGGCATGCAGAAAACGCGCAAAATAATACTCATCGACAAGGAACTTTCAAGACTGGGAATTGACATCGCTGCACTGCAAGGAAACCCGATTATCTGAATCCGGCTTCATCAAGGAACAGAACTATACATTCTTTTGGATGGGAAAGCAGAACATGAACATCGTCTACAAGGAGTAGGCTTTGCTGTTTCCAATAATCTGATCTCAGACTGGGACATTCCTCTTGGCATATCTGAAAGGTTAATCACCTTGTCTTTCAAGGTTCACCTGATCTGTGCCTATGCCCTCACATTTCCAAATGAATCTGATATCAGTTCTATGAGTCTGTCACATGTTTTGGGACAAATGGGAACTGATCATACCTCCTGGCCATATACGATTGGTCAATTTGGTGTGGGAAAAGTGAATGAAAAAGGTGAAAGAGTACTTCACTTGTGTAGTCATTATGGACTCTTCATTACAAATACCTGACTCGAATAAAGAAAAGGAGAAAGGTCACTTGAAGACATTCAATCTCAAAACATTAGCACCAATTTGACCTCGTCATGATCTCAAGAGAGAAGATATTGGCCTTGTGCAATACTCCAGAATTTAAACTGTAGATGGCGACACTGATCACTTACCTGTCGTAACTTAATTGGCCCTTCCCAAACAAAACAGAAATCAACATGTAAATCAAAGGGTAAACCATGTCTTAACACTGCTAATATGAAGCATCTTGATAATATCATAACATTCAGAAGGATTATTATGACCAAAATGGCTGCTAATACCAATGGAGCTGGGCCAGAGGAATCATGGCAAGGCCTCAAAAATGCTATGTAGGAAGTTGAATCTTTCGGTGTGAAAAGGCCATCACCTAAAGACTGGATGACTGATAGCCTTGGTGTTTTTGAACCTCTTATAATTGCCAAGAGGGAGGTGCATAAAATATATAAAAAGAGGGCTACACACAATGCACTCACGGCAATCAGACAAGCGCAGACTAAACTTCAGGAAGTCAACAGATCCTGTGCCAACAGGTACTGGAACAAGCTCTGTGATGACATCCAAAAGGCTACAGATGAAGGAAACTTGAAAGAGATGTACAGAGTCCTGAATACAGCCATAAGACCCAGAGTGAAAAAGGTTTGCCCACTTAAGTCACTTAATAGGACTCTCATCACCGATTCTACACAGCAGATGGCAAGATGGGTTGAACATTACTCAGAACTCTATGTTGTACCAATAAGCATCAGAGATGCAACTTCATCCTCTACACCCAACGTTGAAACAATGACTAAACTTAATGATGCACCAACCATACAGGAAGTTCAGAATGCTTTAAAGCACACTTCTACAGGGAAAGTCTCGGGAATCGATGACATCCCAGCTGATCTCCTGAAATGTGACGACTGCCTGCTGCTGCACATGTACTACCTTCCATACAAACGCTGACAAGAAGCTTTTCCACCAGAAATAAAGGATGTTAAGATCATCACCTTATACAAACACTGTGATATTAAGTAGTGATATTCCACTATCGTGGAATATCATTACTTAATGTGACTGGCAATGTATTTGCTAGAGAACTACTAACAAGACGTCAAACAAATCTTATTTA
>NC_051393.1:24492248-24494748 GCF_015228065.2 Penaeus monodon
TAAGGCAGAGACACACACAGAGAGGGACACAGCAGACGGCCCAAGCCACATAGGGTCCAGCTCCACCACCTCGTCCTCCACTCGGGGACACGGGGGTCTCTTGGGGGGTCTCATATCTGTCGTCAAGAATAAACCAGCAAGCTAAGCCCCTTTTCACTGACCCACCCAAGTCCATCTCTCGTCTCGCTCACATCTAGTGACGCGGTGCTCCTAATCTCTCGTGTCACTCATATTCTGGTGGCTTGCGGTGGCCACTCGCTTACATCTGGCGAAGTGGTGTTCCCAACTCACGTGTCGCTTACATCTGGCGACAGCGGTGGCCTTTTCGCTTACATCTGATGGCAGCGGTGTTCAAGAACCTCACAACGCCGACGCATATTCGCCTACCACCTCGCTCCTCGCCGACGCCTGTTGCCGATCCACGCGAAGTGCCTCCCCGCCTCTTTTAACGCCCAGTCATCGCTACCAAGTCCTCTTCGATCACGCCTATCCGCACCATGTCTGTCCTTCTACTTCGTGCTGACCACTCACGCCTGTGCTACCCTCCTGACGAAGTCGCTGAAGATGTATCTTCGCACTCTATGCCGCCACACTCGCTAATCCAGCTCACCTGCCTCGCTAATTCTTCGCGAACCCTCGTCAACACAGCCAGGATGTCGCAGTTCTATCCAGCACCAACAATCTTCCTCGTTACTATTAAAAGTAAGTGTACCTATTAGTGCCAGAGTAACTATTGCCCTCCCTATACCCACCCACACCTTGCATACAAGTTGCCTTCTTTCAAATTCAAGTACACGCCACTCTACGAACGCACACTACTAACTCTATACTACATAACTCCTCCCTGTCAACCACTGTTTTTTTTCAACACACACACTGAGATCAAACCTAAGTGACACGCACCCTCACTTCACACCTCATTCCCCAGCCCTAACCATCCCGTAATTGATGTATTGTGTTAGTATTTTTCTGTCTATTATAATTTTTATCCTCAGATCGCACAATTTAGCATATATCATTTCTCTCAGAACAAATGAATACCTTCGAATTTATTTAATTATTGTTATGTTTGGCCGCTCTCATATTATTCATGTTTATTTGTGTCGAATTAATGAAATTATAATTTTTTTTCTCTTATATGTTATTCCTATTAGTAATCACTTCATTACTTCTTGCGTATTGTTATATTCTGTGTATACTCTATATCGTTCTTTATATCATTGTTTCTTTATACCTGCCGTGCTAATCTGTCGCTCGTTCACATGTAGATTTCGATCACCTGACTATCCTCTTATTTACCTACCTGCCCACTCTACTCGGAATTCACTCTAAGATTGCGTATTTTACCATGTGCCATCCCTATGACTAATAACTGAACCGAAATCTCTTTTACGACGTCCTCTCGAAGTTCGATATCTTGTCCTCAGTAATGCTGGAGTTTATGCTTCTTTAGTTTAAGGTTTGGTGAATATGTACTGATGGTAGTGTCTCCAGTTGCAAATAATGGCAACACATTGGAGACACCATGCTTTATATAGGCTTACTCGGTTACAATCACCGCAAGTTAATTTTAAGCCCGGCTCATGGCCGTAAACGAAGGAACCCTGCGCCCGCCGCACACTTACGCTCATACGATTGAAGCGCCAAGACGCGCACTGTTTGAATTAAGTTCAGGTCCAACTGCCTATGTGTTCGAAGCATATATACTTGCCTATTTACCCCAAAGATATGGAATTCTTATCCAATTAATTTTTCTATCTTCAATATGATGGTACCTTATTGAACTCGCTACTTGACGCGCCTTTCTTGTGACAAACTTTCCTTATTATGCTCTCATTTTCTCGCAATTTAGTAAGGTGATTGACAAATACATTATCATCATCCTCCTTAGCCCCTTTACTGGCCTGGTACACTTATATTTCAGATTCTGAAGACGATGACCCTCCTCGCTACTGAATGTTGCACCTCAGTGCGAAACCTCTGCCACACCCGCTACCTGGCACGCGACGGCCTAGCGACTCTCGGATCACCAGGAACCATCTGTAGATACCAAACAGACCCTCTACTGCATCGTTTCAAGCGTTACAGTCGGCTCGAGGACGAGCCTTGCGCGTGGCCGAGCGATGTCAACAATACGTAGCAAGGCCGGATGTACACTTCACACCTCCGTCCAAGCACGCAGCCCTTCTCCTTGGGCAGGACGCAGATGCAGCCCGGCTTTCTCTTTTCGCACAGGAACAAACATCCGTCCTCGAAGGGAACCGCCGCATAAAAGGACACGTCCGTAAGGCAGAGACACACACAGAGAGGGACACAGCAGACGGCCCAAGCCACACAGGGTCCAGCTCCACCACCTCGTCCTCCACTCGGGGACACGGGGGTCTCTTGGGGGTCTCATATCTGTCGTCAAGAATAAACCAGCAAGCTAAGCCCCTTTTCACTGACCCACCCAAGTCCATCTCTCGTCTCGCTCACATCTAGTGACGCGGTGCTCCTAATC
>NC_051393.1:24497248-24502248 GCF_015228065.2 Penaeus monodon
TAATGAACCTAAGAAATATTGCTAGTCTGCTTTATAAGGTTGACAGAGTGTTCGGAAACGTAGCTTCAGCTGTAGAATGTAGCTTCAGTAGAAAGGAGGGTATGTTGTAGTTTTATTCGTGTTTTAGAATGATTGAAAGATTACCATAAAAGGGCCCTAACTTTAGTATTAGCTTGAAATGAGATGTGTATATAGGTAAAGTTTCGATTCTTTTCTTAGAGAATGAGAGATAGATCCACAGAGAGAGAGAGAGAGATGGTGCATAAATGAATAATTAAATAAATAAATAAACAAATAAATAAATAAAATAAAAAATAAATGAATAAATAAATGGTTATTATACAGAGATGAGGAGACAGATATATAAAATGGGAGAGAGATAGAAGTATATATTCTCAAATAGTCACAGAGTGGTAGGAAGAAAGAGATGATAAGAAACGCAGCAAGAAAACTTGAAATACAATGAATAAGAAATTTCAAGAAAAAAAAAAATCGTGTTCTCAAATCTCGTTTCTCCTTTTTTATGATTTCCAATCAACAGAAATGAAAAATAAAATACATTTTGTAAAAATGCTTTACCATCACCAGAAATGAAAAATATATCACATTACTATCTGTCTGTCTCCCTCGGTCTGTCCGTCTGTCTGTCTGTCTGCCTGTCCCACCGTGTATTAGTGTACTTGTATGTGTATATGTATGCTCATGTGTGGGGGATATGGTCAGGGTATGTTGTGTTCTTTGATCCAAGAGTTAGAGCCACTCACAGTACGGAATATGAACGTCCTATTATTCATTTTTCTCTCTACTTCCTGGATATTCGGCTTTGACAGGCTGCGGTACCTCGAAAACCGAAGCTAAATCATTCAAGCGAAATTATCCGACTAACCCGAGTACCATGCATGCTAGATTTGTGTTAGCCCCCAACCCCTCACGAGAGAGAGTGAGAGAGAAAGAGAGAGAGAAAGAGAAAGAGAGAGAGAGAGAGAGAGAGAGAGAGAGAGAGAGAGAGAGATAGGAAGATAGGGGTTCAGAGAAGGAGAGAGAGAGAGAGAGAGAGAGAGAGAGAGAGAGAGAGAGAGAGAGAGAGAGAGAGAGAGTGTACAGTGGAGCGATCAGTGTAGCAGACGGAGCCAGTGACCTCACCTCGCTCCCCCCCATGCTTCCTGCAGCTGCTGCTATCGCTCCTCCAGCTGGAACGGTCACTACTTATACCGAGAATGACCTTAGCGCGCTGGTCGCTGGCGATGGACTCTCTGAGGCCTAGGTCATTCTCGGTATAAGTAGTGACTGTTCCAGCTGGAGGAGCGATAGCAGCAGCTGCAGGAAGCATGGGGGGGAGCGAGGTGAGGTCACTGGCTCTGTCTGCTACACTGATCGCTCCACTGTACATTGCTTGGTCACCTTCTCACGCCTCGCCCTCGAAGCGTCTTAGGTTTGCCTCAAGGGTGACCTAACCTGGCTGGTCATCTCGTTCTCGCGCGTTGTCCTGGTGCATCTTCGTGGCTGCTCGTCCATGTTGTCCTCATCCTCCTGGTCCTCTGTGTAAGTGTCCGTTCTCGATGTCCACACGTCTTCGAAAGTCTCGCACAGGTCTTCCTTGACTTCAGATTCGTCTAGACCTCCTCGTGGTCCTGGCCCAGGCCAAACTCGGTGGCGTCCTCGTCCACACGTCCTCACAGATCTCGTCCAGGTCCTTCTCGCGTTCACACGTCCTCGTAATATTCATCCGGATCTACAGGCGTCGGGGCAGGGGCGGCATCTCGGGGCGGCTGATACCTGCGCTACGAGCTCCTGGAGTTGACCGGATCTGCTCGCGTCCGCCAGGCGTCGCCTATGCACAGCATTCTGGGGCGACTGGTACCTGCGGCAAAGGTGCTGGTTCGCTGGATCTATGGGGAGTCTGGCAGGCAACGCCCGTCCACTACACTGGGACGGCTTAACACCTTTTCTGACGAAAATCTCGGTCCGCGGGCCTATGGCGATCTTCGATGACGTCCTTCCCACGGCATCCTAAGGTGACCGGAACTGTAGCAGGTTCCCCTTCGGTGCCGTGTCGTCCGCGGTCACTCTTATACGAGATGACTAGGCCTAGGCCTCCATACCAGCGCGCTGGTATCCACTTCATACGAGTCAGCGCTCAGAACCCTCGTCCCATGCTAGGCATGCCTTTGTACTGGTGGACCCCGAGATAAGATAACAGTATAGATATTGTTAGTGTCTAACGGTGAAAGCCTTCAGAAGAAAGAGAAGAGACGTAAGAGATAACGGGTACCATGTTAAGGGGGAAGAAGGGAGAGGAAGAAGAGAGAGAGAGAGAGAGAGAGAGAGAGAGAGGGGTTGAGGAGAGAGGAGAGAGAGAGAGAAGAGATGAGAGAAGGAGAGAGAGAGAGAGAGGAGATGAGAGAGAGGAAAGAGGATGATAGGATAGAGTAGAGAGAGAGAGAGAGAGAGAGAGAGAGAGAGAGAGATAGAGAGAGAGAGAGAGAGAGAGGAGAGAGGAGAGAGAAAAGAGAGAGAGAAGAGAGAGAGAAGAGAGAGAGAGAGAGAGAGAGAGAAGAGAGAAGAGAGAGAGAGAGAGAGAGAGAGAGAGAGAGAGAGAGAGAGAGAGAGAGAGAGAGAGAGAGAGAGAGAAAGAGAGAGAGGGTCAGGGAGACCGATAGGAAATGTGTAATTCAGGAAACGGAGCTCACTACATACTTTTGTAGCATAAATTGCCTTTGAAATAAGACCAGATATTATAACGAAGTTATTTATTTAATTCATTTTATTATTTTTTAAAAATATACTTATTCTTATTCCTCCTTTTCCTTGCACAGATTTTGATTCCATAAAATGACATCAGAAGTAGTGTAAGTAACACCATTTAAATGCCATCAACTTCATCAACATTCACTGCAGAGTCCAGTAACAGACCGACCTGCTGAGCCAGTATGTCCGCACTGGATCTTCATAACTTCAGTGATCATTGGAGACAAGTGTCCTCATTGAAGGGATAATGAGACCATACGACGTGAATCCTCGACGGAGAGTGCGAATTTAGTCCGCTGATCGACCTCATCATTGGGGGAAATCTCGGTCTATGAGGGTATCTGGTAGAGTGATACTGGCATGTCCTGCACTGGGGAAGTTTAATGATTGGTGATCGATTAGCTTTTCCTGCCAGAATTAATGGATTGGAGGCATTTTTGAAATCGTTTAATTGGGTTTTAATTGCATGGGGTGTAATGGATATCAGTGATATATGTGAATTGTTTCTTTAGAAAGGCAAGGGCTTAGATGAAATGAAATAGCTGTAATAATGACGTTCACGAAATTAAATTAATAAAAATCCCCCCCACAAAAAAATAGATAATATAAAAAAAAATATATATATATATAAAATAAAGTACATAAAAAACAAAATATAGAAAAATACAAATAATAGCCATCATGATAAAGTATACAATGATTCGAATAAAACAAGACTCCTTATCAAAAGTTAAAACGAAAAGGATGGCGGGAAGTATAGTTTGACTCGAAACGTCATGGCTTAAACTTTACACATGGCACGGTGTTTACGTTGAAAAAGTGGACAGATAATCCACGTAATATTCTGCCAGCATGAACAAAGGTGTTTTACAATAAGTCACATAGTTTTATTGCTAGGACATTATGAACATCCGTCATTCACACTTTATAATCCTGGGAATTTTTATATAACTGACGTTTTAGGTTATTTCCTTATGGCATGAGAAAACCAATCTATGATATTTTCATCTGTTCTGAATCTTAATGTTCAAAGACACGAAGGGATCTTGGAACCGATAGACCAGGAAATAGAGAACGAGATAGCACAGAGGAACAGACCGGCACCATTGTGTATTTGCCGAAATAATCAGATAACCAGAAACACCAGCCATTCCAATCAAGGCCTAAATCAACAACACAAACGCTTGTGCAGAGGATGAGGTAAGTGTGTGTGTTGGGGGGAGGGGGCACAGGGCAGGGGGGACACAGGTTGGGGGGATGTAAAGGGGGGGTGGAACAGGGCAAGGGGACAGGGTGGCAGGGAGTAACAGGAACAAACAGGAATCAGAAATACACCTCGTTTCCGGTGCCTCAATACAAGCTTAATTACGTCCAATTTCGGTTTGACTGGAGAGGTTTCCAACAGATTAGTATTAATTTGATCTCCTACATAATTAGCCGGTAATTTGGAGAGCAAGCTCTATGTACCGTAGTGAATGTTAAATGGAGAGTGTGAAAAATGTGATATCAACTTAACGCTCCTCCTATTCTTCCAATACAGACACGCACGCGCGAGTGTGTATATCGATATAAAGATAGAAATGTAGTTTCATGGATGCACGCACACACTCACGCACACACTTTTACATATATACATACATGATATGTACACATATCATGATATGTACACCTGTGTGTGTGTGTGTGTGTGTGTGTGTGTGTGTGTGTGTGTGTGTGTGTGTGTGTGTGTGTGTGTGTGTGTGTGTGTGTGTGTGTGTGTGTGTGTGTGTGTGTGTGTGTGTGTGTGTGTGTGTGTGTGTGTGTGTGCGTGTGCGTGTATTTGTGTGAGTGTGTACATATATGCATAAAAACATATAAACACACACACACTTACACACACAAACACCGTTAAATGTCTTTTCGGCGGCGATGAATTAGTTGGCCGATAAACCTGTTGCTGGACAGCTATATCGCCGACAACTATTTGGCCGAACGGATTCATCGTAGACAAACATTATGCCTAATATAAGTATCACTGCTATATGAATCGTAAACAGCAGTATACTGTAGCTGGTGTATTTCATAAGAAAGAAATATATAATAATATATAATAATGCATAATGAAGGTATTGTGTTATTTGAATTTAAAAAAGAAGATAGAAATGCAACTTAATGGTATGAATTACACTGTAGCTATTTTTATTTCAAAATAAATAAACTAGGTATATTGGAATAATAATAAACCGTAGCTTTCCAAAATGGAAATAAAGGTC
>NC_051393.1:24537248-24547248 GCF_015228065.2 Penaeus monodon
GTAAGATCTCTAGTCATCTTAACTGCTGCAAGGATGACATGTAACCCTGCAGTGAAGATTGAGGCTGCTAGAAAAAGATGCCAAATGAAGTGTTCCTTCTGCTCACTGCTGCAAAGCCCACATCATTTTCAGATTTCGAACCATCTTTATATATTGCATCTGACCCTTTGGGTACTTAGAAATGTGCTGAAGAAATCTCTCCCCTTCCCAATTCTGAACAAATCGAGCTTGACTTGTTTAGTCCAAGGGGGGAATTGGGGAATTCCAACAGCCAGATCCTTAGTGAGATTTAAAATTAAGATCTTCCATAAGTTTCCTCTTCTCCTACCATAGGCTCGGCTATCCTCAAGGGGTTAAAAACAAATCGGGATGTAGGAGACCCCGGAATCCTTTGTAATCTCGTGTAGTAAATCAGACCTAAAAGCCTCTATACAGATTTGAGATTCTGCTGCAACCCTACGAAGAACGACATGGATGTCTTTCTGCTCAGCCCAAAGAGTGAAAATTGGGCAGTGTAAGATGCTCCAGAGGAGACTCTGCCATGGATTTAGTAGTTCATTTGCAACATCTTTTTTGGCTGTGAGGATTATGCTATCCATCTTCAGAGCAGGCCCGTGACTGGGTGTGCTCTTTCCAGCAATTTTACGCACTTTGTCCCACATTCATGCTCAGGAGGGCCCAGAGTAACCGAAGAGACATACTGTCTCCATGACTTTCGTCTAGCCTACTTTAGCACTTGCCGGGCCCTTTTGGCTGGGGTCTTTTTTATAAGGGAATAATGTTACATCGCTGTGGCGCCCGTTTCAACTGCCTTAATGCAGCTTTTCTTGCTCTAACAGCTTGTTGGCATTCATCAGACCACCATGGTACTGGAGGTTGACAGTACTTTTGGGAATGGATGCTTCTGCTGCAAGGTGAATTCGTGATGTGAAGTGATTAACAGCATCTTGAACACACTGGAAATCATTCACAGATCCTTGCAATACTGCAGTTGATCTAAAAAGATTCCAGTCTGCATGTTCATCTCTGCACTCCACTGGCTGAAATAACATTTACCTCCTCCAAAAGTATTGGAAAGTGGTCGCTTCCATGTAATTCTTCCATGACCTGCCAAGTGAAATTCAACTGTGAATCAGGTGAACCAAGTGATAGGTCAGTATTGAAATCTCCCAAGAGTAGAAATGGATGTGGCAACTGCCCAAGTAGATCTTCCAAAATATCTATGTTGAGATTGTGTGGAGGAAGGTAGATGGATGCAATAGTGTAAGGCCGTGTCAAGCCTATTCTCACAGCCTTCACCTGCAGTGTTGTGTGCAGGGTGGATGGCCTGGATGGGAATATCCTAATGTACCATCACTGCTACTGAGGTCTATTATCAGCGGTCCCATAATGGGCTTGAACTTAGAATCCTGTGTGGGAAATCAGATGATTATCCCTGGTCATAATCTCGTGTAGGCATACACAAACTGGGTTACATGAAGCTATCAGATGTTCTAGTTCTTTCCATTTTGCATGAATTCCCTGACAGTTCCACTGGATTAAGGTATCCAGTTCTTTAAACTACCTCTTCATAAGGTGTTTGGCAGCACCTGTGGTTAAGGCCTGCCCCACACCTTTAGGCTGTCCCTTTCCAGGATCTTGGGAGTACTTTTTAAAGGGATGTTTACCTGTGGAACTAGTTTCCACAGGCTTCCTTTGGACAGGCTCTGGATTTTCTGACAAAGGACAGACCTGAGCCTTTGGTTCAAAAGCATTCTGTCTAGCAGCGGAGACCCCTGTGGATGTGGTGGTAACTGGGGATGTCACCTCTGGAGCCCTGCCTGAGGACTCCAAAGACCCCATTCTGAGAGGAGTTTTTAGAACAGGCTCAGAATTCCATGGGCAAAGGGTGTACCTGAGCCTTTGCTTCAGGGGCATTCTGCCTAGCAGCAGAGGCCCCTGTGGATGTGGTGGCAGCTGGAGCTGACACCATTGAAGCCTCTGGAGCCTTGACTGATGGCTCCAAAGACCTTTCTGTGGGAGGAGGAGTCTCCACAAAAGACCCATCACTCTTACTCTGTTTTTGGTGGAACAACTCACCACAGGCAGTTCCTGCATTTGAGGAATGAGGTTTAAAGGTAGTGGCAGAATGTGGTGTAAGAAGTATTAGAGGGTAAGGGACTGTGGGAAGGAGGATGGGCTAGTAGCAAAGCAAAGGACCTATTTGGCTGCACAAACAGCACACGGGTATGTCACTTTGCCTCTGGAAATCTAACCTTCTCCTTGCTCCTTATTCCCAAATACTTCTTTTTCAAATTTGTACCTTTTTCATTGCTTTGAAAAAGCTTATGAGCTACTTTGCAGTAGTAAATGCATATTGACCTGGACAGTTGTCATTTTAATGACCTGTTGTACCACACTTTATACAGGCTTTTGGTTGTCTATTTTCCTTAAAACAAGAGTTGGTTCCATTCCCATAACCCTGGCAGTGGAAGCACTGCATAGGGTTGGGCATATATAGCTTTAATTTGAGGTGGTACCATGCCAACTTAAAACTGATTCCAAAAGGGACTAATGTTTCAAAACTTAGAAGGAGAGCTGGTGTTGACTGTTTCAAACCATAAACTTTCTTCTTAAAATGTTTTAACTGCTACTACCTTAAAATTATTTAGTTCCTCTAACAGTTTTCCCCTTAGAATACATCATCAGGTCTCGGGAAAAAGACTTTTCCCTTACAATGATTAAGTGTTTTGTGAGGAGAACATGAAACTTGAGCCGCATATTGCATGCAGACTGTCACTCGTGTCTGGTGACGAAACCTCAACTATCAGATTACCATCTCACTGCAATGTGATGCGAGGATCACGTTGACACACCTCAACTATCTTCCAATGTCCTTCAAAAATATCAAACATCCATGACTGATACACCATCAATGGTCTTCACTACTAGGTACTTACTATATGAGATACTTTCATATTTACCAGATAAGATTTCCTCAATGGGTTGAGAACTTTTCTCTTTATCTGGTTTGGGAGCCTGGGAACCATGGCAATTCCCATCCTTGCCTTTGGAAGCTGGAAATGTTCCAGATTGACAATATGTGACATTCCAGAGGGAATGGCAAGGGGATTGCATAGGTCGTCAGGGAGAGAGCTAATTCTTTGTAAGATTGTAGTACTCATACAAATTAGAATTCTTCATTTCCTCACCCCCCTCCCTCCATGCACTCACCATGAACTCCAACGAGGGGAAGCTATGGTTGGGGCTCAAAATCTCCCAACAGCCACAAGGGTAGTGAGGAAATATATGTAGCCACTATTACAGTACTGATGGCAGTCGCGGGACCTATGCACTACTAACTAAACAGTACCTGCTTGACCCTAGCCATATTTGACCACCAATTGACTTGACCAGGCCTAGATCAAGCCACCCGTCTAACCAGAATAGAGGACCAAAGAGGTATGTTGCTAGCTAGAGGGCACAGTGTGCAGCATTGCTCAACCTCCAGGATTCCTATCTCCTAGTAATACAGGACGCCACGCAAACACACGTGGAAGAGTTCTCCATGGTCCAAGGAAGAATGAACCAGGGTTGGGTGCAAAATCTCCTCTCATAGGCCTTGGTGCACCAGGCAGCTATTTTGTCTCATCCCTCACTGGTGACCTCTCAAGTATGGGTAGCTCTATGGCCTAACTCACCAGATCATTGGGATCTCAAGCCTCCCCACCGCGGCAATGCGGCTCCCGTTAGGCCAATTAACCTCTCAGTAGAGACCCTCCTAAAGGGGTTATTTGGCATTGCCACCCTTGCCTGATTGGATGCTCTTCCAAATCAACCACGGTCCGGCACGCTAACACTTGTGCCACAGCTGCGACTTCTACGACAACTGAAGTTGACTTCTAAAGGCGACATTTCGTTTTCTCGTGAGATCGGGATGGAGCCATTAATTGTAGCCAATGCATTTTTTACAACTGCCGCAGCGGGGAATTGAAGTCCAGTGCTCTAACCACTGGACCAACACAGCAATTATATACATATATTCATTTATATATGTGTATATATATACATATAACATCTATCTATCTATCTATCTATCTATCTATATATTATATATATATATATATATATATATATTATATATGTAAATATATTATTTATATATATGTATATATATAATTTATATATGTATATATATGTGTGTGTGTGTATATATATATATATATATATATATATATATATATAATATATATATATATATATGTATATATATATATATATATATATATATATATATATATATATATATATATATATATATATATATATATATGCGTATATATATAAATTTTTAAATATATATATATATATATAATATATATATATATATTAAAATATATATATTATATTGTAACTATATAAAAATTATATATAAAACATACATACATACATACATATATATTTTATTATATATATATATATATATATATATTATATATATATATATATATCTATATATATATATATATATATATACTATATATATATTATATATATATATATTTTATATATAATTTTATAAAATATTTATATAAAATATATATATGATATATTATATATATATATTTTTATATATTATAATTTATATAAATATATGTGCACGTACTATAATTTATATAGATATATGTATATATATTATAATTTGTATAGATATATGTGTATATATTATAACTTGTATAGATATATGTGTATACATATATATATATATATATATATATATATATATATATATATATATATAATATATATATATTATATATATATATACATATAGTTGTGTGTGTGTGTATTTCCATATATATATAAAATATATATATATATATATATTTTATATATAAAATATATATATATATATATATAAATATATAATATATATTATAATATATATAATATATATATATATAATATTAAATTATAATAATATTATATAGTATATATATTACATATAATATATATTTTATATTATATATATATATATGTATAATTTTATATTCTATCTATTATATATATATATTATATATATCTATATATGTGTGTGTGTGTGTGCGTGTGTTATATATATGTATATTATATATTATATATATTATAAATATATTATATATATTATATATATTTTATTTTTATATTATTATAATATATTATTATATTTATATATAATATTATTATATATATATAATTGTATTAAATATCTCTACAAGTTTTATATACACATATATCTTAAAGTTTTATATATCACATTATCTCTAAACTTAAACATATACCAAAATAATCTACAATTTAATAGTACAAATATCTCTAAAAGTTATAATTATCACTTATCTCTACGTTAAATATATATTTCATATATCATACAAATTGTAATATATACACATATATTATACAAGTTATAATATATACAATATATCTATATAATTATAATATAACACAAATCTATTAAATTATAATATAACCATATATCTAATAATTTATAAATTAAAACATATATCTTGTAAAATTTTAATATATACATATTAAAAACTATACAAAATTTAATATATAACTTATCTATATAAATTATAGTACGGACAATATTTATATAAATTTTAATATATACACATATATTATTAAAAAAATATATACCCAAACTGTCAAAATAAATTATGTATAACGCATTTATCTATAAAATAAAGTATATACAATCTATAGAATTATATTATATTTATATATTAATGAATATAATAAATATAATATATTATATATATATTATATATATATATATATTTATATATTATATATATTATAATATATATATATATATATATAATAATATATATATATAATATAATATATATATATAAAAATTTTTATATATTTACAATATATATATTATATTATAAATAAAATAAAATATTATATAATATATATTATATAAACACCAAAATATATAATATAAAAATTTATATTAAATATTTTAAAATAATATTTTACATATATATTTAAAATATATATATATATATATATATATATAGTAGATGATAGATAGATAGATAGATTTAATGATATATATACACAATATAAATGAATATATGTTATAATTGCTGTTTGGCCCAGTGGTTGAGCACTGACTTAAATTCCCCGCTGGGGCAGTTGTAAAAAATGAAATTGGCTAAAATTAATGGCTCCATCCCGATCTCACGAAAAAACGAATGTCCCCTTTTAAAAGTCAACTTCAGTTGTCGTAGAAGTCGCAGCTGGGGCACAAGTGTTGCGTGCCGGCCCGGGTTGATTTAAAGGCATCCAATCAGGAAAGGGGTTGGCAATCCCAAAATAACCCTTTAGGAGGGTCTCTACTGGAGGTTAATTGCAAACGGGAGCCGCTTTTCCGCGGGGGGGAGGCTTGAATCCCATGATCTGGTGATTGGGCCCATGAGCTACCATACTTGAGAGGTCACCAGTGAGGATGAGAAAAAATAGCTGCCTGGTGCACCAAGGCCTATGAAGGGGTTTTTGAAACCCCGGGTTCATTCCCCTTTTGGACCAGGAAAATTTTCCCACTTGTTTGCGTGGCGCCCTGTATTACTGGGAATAGGAATCCGGGGGTTAGAAAGTGCACACGTGCCTCTACTAGCAACATCCCTTTGGTCCTCTATTCTGGTTAGACGGGGGGCTTGATCTGGGCCTGTCAAGTAATTTTGGGGGAAAATATGGCTGGGGTCAAGCGGTACTGTTTAGTTAGTAGTGCATAGGTCCCGCGCTCCCATAGTATGTAATAGGGGCTACATATTTTTCCCTCACTCCCCTTGGGGCTGTTGGGAGATTTTGACCCCCAACCTAGCTTCCCTCTTTGGATTTTCATGGTGGTGATGGAGGGGGGGGGGGTGAGGAAATGAAAATTCTAATTTGTATGAGTACTCAATTAAAAAGAATTAGCTCTCTCCCTGAAAACCTATGCATCCCCTTGCCTTTCCCTCTGGAAGTCACATTTTGTCAATCGGGAAAACTTTTCCAGCCCCAAAAGGAAAGGATGGAATTCCCATGGTTCCCGGGCCCCCAAAACCAGATAAGAAAAAGTTCTCAACCCTTTGGGGAAATCTTATCTGGTAAATAAAAAGTATCTCATATATAAGTACCTAGTGGGAAAGACTTGATGGTGTAAGTCAGGATTTTGTATTTTTGAAGGACTTTGGAAATATTTTGAGGTTTCAAACGTGATCTCGCATAAATTTGCAGTGAGATGGTAATCTGAATTTGGGGTTTTCGTCACCAGACACAGTGACATTTGCATGAAATATGGGGCTCAAGTTTCATGTTCTCCTCACAAAACATTTAAATCATTGAAAGGGAATATTTTTTCCGAGACCTGATGATGTTATTTTAAGGGAAAAAAACTGTTAGAGGAAACTAATAATTTTAAGGTAGAAGTAAAAAATTTTAGAAAAAAAGTTTAGGGTTTTGAAACAGTCAACCCCACTCCCCTTTCTAAGTTTTGAAAATTATTCCTTCTGGAATCGTTAAGTTGGATGGTCCACCTAAATTTAAAAGCTTATATCCCCAAAACCCATGCAGTGCTTCCCTCCATTTAGGGGAAGGGAAACCCAACTCTTTTTTAAAGGGAAAAATAGAAAACCAAGAGCGTATAAAGTTGGTACAACAGGTCATTAAGAAAACGGGTCCAGGTCCAATATGCATTTACTACTGCAAAGTAGCTCATGAACCTTTTTCAAAGCAATAAAAAAGGTAAAAAATTTGAAAAGAAGTATTGGTAATAAGGAGCAAGGGAAGGTTAGTTTTCCCAGGGAAAAGTGACTACCCGTTGCTGTTTGTGCGCCAAATAGGCCCTTGCTTTGCTACTAGCCCATCCCCCTTTCCCCACACCCCCTTCCCCTCTAAACTTCTTACACCACATTCTGCCACTACCTTTAAACCTCTTTCCCTAAATTTTCAGGAATGCCTGGGGAGTTTTTTCCCCCAAAAAACAGAGTAAGAGTGAGGGGTTCTTTGGGGAGACCCTCCCCCCACAGAAAGGTCTTTGGAGCCATCAGTCAGGTCCCGAGGCTTCAATGGTGTCAGCTCCAGCTGCACCACATCCCAGGGGGTCTGCTGCTAGGCAAATGCCCTGAAACAAAGGCTAGGTACCCCTTTCCCCTGAATTTTGACCCGTTTAAAAAATCCTCTCAGAATGGGGGCTTTGGGGTCCTCAGGCAGGGCTCCAGAGGGACATCCCCATTCCCCACATCCAAGGGGCTCCGCGCTAGACAGAATGCTTTTGAACCAAAGGGTCAGTCTGTCCTTTGTCAGAAAAAACCAGAGCCTGCCAAAGGAAGCCCGTGGAAACTAGTTCCACAGGTAAACTCCCTTTAAAAGTACTCCCCAAAATCCCGGAAAGGGACAGCCTAAAGGTGTGGGGCAGGGGTTAAACCCCAGGTGTGCCAAAAACCTATGAAGAGGGATTTAAAGAACTGGATACCTTAATCCAGTGGAATTCAGGGAATTTATGCAAAATGGAAAAACTAGAAAATTGTAGCTTCATTAACCCAGTTTTTTGTATGCCTAACGAGATTTGACCCGGGAAATCATCTATTTCCACAAGGATTCTAAGTTCAAACCCTTATGGACCGCTGATAATAAACCTCAGTAGAGATGGACATTAGGATATTCCCATCCAGGCCATCCCCCCTGACACAACACTGAGGGAAGGCTGTGAGAATAGGCTTTACCGGGTTACACTATTTCATCCATCTACCTTCCTCCACACAATCACATGATATTTTGGAAGATCACTTGGGCAGTTTTCCACTCCTTTCTACTCTTGGGGGAAATTTTAATACTGACCCATCACTTTGGTTACCGATTTACGTTGAATTTCACGGCGGGCATGGAAGAATTACATGGGAAGCGACCACTTTCAAAACTTTTGGGGGAGGTAAATTTTTTCAGCCAGTGGGGCAGAGATGAACATGCAGACGGGAAACTTTTTAGATCAACTGCAGTATTGCAAGGGTCTGTGAATGATTCCATGTGTTCAAAAGCTTTAATCATTTACATCACGAATTCACCTTGCAGCAGAACATCCATTCCAAAGTACTGTCACCTCCAGTACCATGTGGGCTGATGTGCCAAAAAGCTGTTAGAGCAAAAAAAGCTGCATTAGGGAGTTGAAAACGCCCAGCGATGTAACTTTTCCATTATAAAAAAAGACCCAGCCAGGCCGGCAAGTGCTAAAATGGAGACGAACGTCATGGAGACAGTTTTCTTTCGGTTAACTTGGGCCCCCCTGAGCATGAATGTGGGACAAAGTGCGTAAAATTGTGGAAAGAGCAACCCCTGCACGACCTGCCGAAATGGATAGCATATCCTCACAGCCAAAAAAATGTTGCAAAGAAATAGCTAAATCCAGGCAGGTCTCCTCTGGGGCATCTTACACTGCCCCAATTTTTTACTCTTTTTGGGTGAAACAGGAAAAACACCCAAAGTCGTTTTCAGTAGGGTTCAGCAGAATTTTCAAAATCTGTATGGGCTTTCAGGGGGCTGATTTCACACAATTTCAAGGATCCGGGGGTCTCCTACATCCCGTTAGTTTTTTAACCCCCTTTAGGTAGCCGGCCCATGAGGAGAAAGAGGAATCTTATGGAAATCTTAATTTAAATCCATAAGGTCTGCTGTTGGAATTCCCAATTCCCCCCCTTGGACTAAACAAGTCAACTCGATTTTTTCGAATTGGGAAAGGGGAGAATTTCTTCAGCACTTTTTAAGTACCCAAGGGTCGATCAATATATAAAAATGGTTCGAAAACTGAAAATGATTGGCTTTTTCAGCGTAGCAGGGAACACACATTGGCAGTCTTTTCTACAGCCTCAATCTTCACTGCAGGGTTACATGTCATCCTTGGGAGCATTAAGATGACTGAGATCTTACGAACCCTTCTATTGTAATATATTTTCTTCGTATACCGCGAGCAAACAAAGCTTAAACCCTCACATCC
>NC_051393.1:24569196-24591696 GCF_015228065.2 Penaeus monodon
GCCTCTGGAGCCTTGACTGATGGCTCCAAAGACCTTTCTGTGGGAGGAGGAGTCTCCACAAAAGACCCATCACTCTTACTCTGTTTTTGGTGGAACAACTCACCACAGGCAGTTCCTGCATTTGAGGAATGAGGTTTAAAGGTAGTGGCAGAATGTGGTGTAAGAAGTATTAGAGGGTAAGGGACTGTGGGAAGGAGGATGGGCTAGTAGCAAAGCAAAGGACCTATTTGGCTGCACAAACAGCACACGGGTATGTCACTTTGCCTCTGGAAATCTAACCTTCTCCTTGCTCCTTATTACCAATACTTCTTTTTCAAATTTGTACCTTTTTCATTGCTTTGAAGAAGCTTCATGAGCTACTTTGCAGTAGTAAATGCATATTGGACCTGGACAGTTGTCATCTTAATGACCTGTTGTACCACACTTTATACAGGCTCTTGGTTGTCTATTTTCCTTAAAACAAGAGTTGGTTCCATTCCCATAACCCTGGCAGTGGAAGCACTGCATAGGGTTGGGCATATATAGCTTTAATTTGAGGTGGTACCATGCCAACTTAACTGATTCCAGAAGGACTAATGTTTCAAAACTTAGAAGGAGAGCTGGTGTTGACTGTTTCAAACCATAAACTTTCTTCTTAAAATGTTTTACTGCTACTACCTTAAAATTATTTAGTTCCTCTAACAGTTTCTCCTTAGAATACATCATCAGGTCTCGGGAAAAGACTATTCCCTTACAATGATTAAGTGTTTTGTGAGGAGAACATGAAACTTGAGCCGCATATTGCATGCAGACTGTCACTCGTGTCTGGTGACGAAACCTCAACTATCAGATTACCATCTCACTGCAATGTGATGCGAGGATCACGTTGACACACCTCAACTATCTTCCAATGTCCTTCAAAAATATCAAACACCATGACTGATACCCCTTTTTCCCTGGGGGAAAGGGGAGTTTTTTTTGGGGAAAAAAAGGGGGCCTAAAAGGGAATTTTTTTTTCCAAATGGGGGGCCAAAAGGGCCCCCCTTTTCTTTCCCAAAAAACCTTCTTTTTTTAACCTTTTTTTGAAGCCTTTGTTTCCCCCCCCCCCCCCCCCCCCCCCCCCCCCCCCCCCCCCCCCCCCCCCCCCCCCAAAAAAAAAAAAAAAAAAAAAAAAAAAAAAAAAAAAAAAAAAAAAAAAAAAAAAAAAAAAAAAAAAAAAAAAAAAATTTTTTCCCTGCCTAAAAAACCCCTTAGGGGGACGGGAAACCCCTTTAAAGGTTTTTCCCCCGAGAGGTTTTCCAAAAAACCTTTTTTCCAAAAAGGGGGATTCCCCACAAAGCCCTTTTTCCTCTTATTTTTTTTTTGGTTTAAACCAACCCCAAGGAAATTCCCCAAATTTGGGAAGGGGAAAATTTTTAAAGGAGGGGCCAAATGGGGTTGGGGGGGAAGGGGGAAAGGGGTTTGGGGGAAAGGGGGGGCGGGGAGAAAAAAAAACCTTTTTTGGCTCCACAAAAGAATTTTTCCCATTTCCTAAAAACCCCCCTCCTTTCCAATCCTTTTTTTAAAATTTTGAATTTTCCAAAGGGGGAAGCTATGGTTTTGGGGTAAATCTAACCGGACAGGGTTTATCTTAAAAAATTTTTGTACCACTTTATACAGGCCCCGGGGCCTTTTTCCTTTAAAACAAACCAGTAACCCCGGCGGGGAACCTCCCCCATATTTGGGGCCAAAATTTATTTTAAAGGGGGTTTTGGTCCAAGCCCCCCTTAAACCCAAAATTAAAAGGCCCAAAGGGTTTTCAAATTAGAAAAAAATTTGGGATTTTTTTCCCCAAACTAAATTTCCTTTTTAAAATTTTAAAACGGCCCACCAAAATTTTTAAGGTTTTTAAACGGGTTTCCCAAGAAACTTAACGGGGTTGGGAAAAAATTTTCCCCCTTCTTTTTAAGGTTTTGGGGGGTGCACCCTAGGCAGCTTTTGTTTTAAAAACCTAAATTTGGTTACCTCTCAAGAATGGTGGGGGATCAGGCCCCCCTAAACAATTTCCCTTTGGGCCCTTAAAACCTTCCCCAGAGGCAATCGGTTTTCCCGGTTAAAAGGCCAAATTTAACCTTTCCTCGGGGTTGGAAACCTCAAAGGGGTTAGGGGGCCAGGGAAACCCTTCCTTTGTTGGGAAAGCTTTCCCAAAATTTCAAAGGTGGCACCAAAATTGGCAAGGGGATTTCTACGCAAAGAAGTTATTTTTAAAGGGGAATTGTTTTCTCTAAAATGGGAACCATTTTCCCCCAGGGCTTTTTTACAAAACCCCCAACGGGGGAAGCCTTGGGGGGCTCAAATCCTCCCCCCCAAACACCCAAAATAAAAAATATATTCCATTAATATGTATTTATAATAAAATAAAAAAACCTTTTCCCCTACCATATTTACCACCTTATTAATTTGGGATAAAATTTTAAAGAATAAGGCCAAAATATTTTATAAATGTAATATTAATTATTTATTTATAAAAAGGGCCCCCGGTGGAAATTTTCCCCTTTCCCAAAAATAAAAGGGGTTTGAAAATTTTTGGGAGGTTGAAGGATATTTTTTATAGGAAATTAAGAGGGAAAAGCTTATGGCCAATAAGAAAGGGGATTAATAGGGGAATGGGTTTTTAAAGGAATTAATTATTAAACCCCCCTATAAATTTTTCTTTATTAAGTTTTGGATTGCCAAATAACCATGGAAAAAATGTAAATTTTTAGAAATGAATGATTTAAAGGGGAAATTTTTTTTTGAGTTTTGGGGTTTACCCATAAAATTTTAAGCCAAATATTTTTTAAATTAAAAATTAATAATTTAAAACCCCCAAAAATTTTATAAAAATTTTGGGGGGGGGGAATAAAAAAACAAATATATAAAGATATAATTTTTAGATAGAAAAAATTAAGATAATGACCAAAATATTTTATTAAAATGATAAAATTATATATTTTAAAGGGGGGTGTACAAAAAATAGTATATGGGATAAGATAGAATAAGAAGAGAAAAAAATTAGAGACGGGAAAAAATACCAAATTATAGATAAAAAAGGAGAAAAAAATAGATATATAAAAAAAAAATAGAATAAAAATTTAAATATAATATATATCAAACATAAAATTTAGGAAATTTTAAAAAATTTTGGGGAGGTAAATAGAAAGAAAAAAAAAAAAATAGATAAAAAATATATATATATATAATAAATATAATAAAAATATATTTTAAAATTTTTATAAGGAAAATATTATGTAGAAGAGAAATAGGGTAGTATAAAATAAAATTGTTAGAATATATATATATTTTTAGATATTTTAATATATATTATAAAAATATTAAAAAATTAAAAAATTGAAAATTTTAATGCAATAATTTTAGATTTAAGTAAAAGAATATTATATAAGGGGAATATAATAATATAATTTTAATATAATATATAAAATAGATATTTAAAATTTTATAAAATTATATTAAAAAAATTTATATAAAAATTATATATATATTAAAATTAATTTAAAATTATATAGGTATATATAAAATTTTGATTATTTATAAAATTATATAAGAGAGATAAATAAAAATAATTATAAAAATTTTTTTGGTTTTTAAAATATGGGTTTTTAATTTAAAAATTAAAGATAAATTTTATAAAAATATTAGATATACAATTTTTAAAATATATTAAAATTAAGTAAAAGGAGGTATATTTGAGAAGTGAGAAAAAATTTAGTATATATTAATACAACATAAAAATTTAAAATATAGAAATAGATAGAATGAAATTATTATAGAATTTTTTCATAAAAAAAGAGATAAAGGGAAATACAAAAAAAAATTAGATATAAGAAAATAAAAAGAAAAAAATATATTTTAGTAGGAGGAAGAAAAAATAGAAAAGAAATTAAATAGATAGGGGGGGAGTTGTTATAATACAAAAATTTATATAGAAATATAATTATTTTATATTTTAATATATCTTTATTATAAAATTTTATATATTTATAATATATAAAAATTATTTTTTAAAATTTAAAAATAAAAATAAAATAAAAAATTATATATATTTTTAAAATATTTTTATATATAATAATATATTTTAAAAATAAAAAAATTATTTTGATATATTAAATTTATGTTATATATATATAAATATTAATCTAATTTTATAAAAGATAATAAAAAATTATATATATATATATAAAAATATATATTATATATAAAATTTTATATAAATATATATATAATATATATATATTATTATATATATATATATATTATAATAATATACTAAAATATATAAAAATTTTAAAATTAAAAAGCTAAAAATTTGGTATATAATTATTTATAAAAGATAAATTTATATAAATAATATATTTTAAAATTTATAAATATTTTTAAAATTTATATAATATATTTAATATTAGAATTTATTAAATTATATGTAATAATTTAATTTAAAATTTAGATATATGTATATATTATTATAAATTTTTTGGGGATATATAAAATTTAAAAATTTAAATTTAAATAGAAATGTGTTTATTTAAAATATAAATATATGGAGTACTAATTATATAGATATATGTTATATATATAATTTATATTAATATATTTTAAAATTTTTAAAATTTTTAATAAAATTATGGTTTTATATTTAAAATTATAAAATTTTATGGTATATATTATAAATTTATAAAGATATAGGGATATATTTTTAATTTTTAAGTTTAATGTGTAAATTAAAAATTGAAGTTATATGGTAATTTAAACTTGTAAGTTTATGTATATAAAATTTTAAACTGGAGAGATATATGTGTATAAAATTAAAAATTTTTTGGGATATATGGTAATATTATAATTTAGATTATTTGGATATTTAATTTGAATATATTATTTTATAAAAATTTAGAATAGTTATTATTAAAATTTAAATATTTTAAATACTATATAAAAATATATTATATAATAAAAAATATAATATATAAAAAGAAAAAAAACATATAAAATAGATATTAATATAATAAATATAATTTTAAATATATTTTAATTAATAATAAAACCAAGACAAAAAAAAAATATATAGATATTGAAAAAAATTATATTATATAATAAAATATATATATAAACAATATTTAATTATTTAATATATTTAAAATTATATAAAATATATAATAATATTAAAATAAAATAATTATTTAAAATAATAAAATATATAATAATAATATTATAATATATTAAAATAATATTTTTAGGGGGGATATAGATATAGATGGGAATTTATATAATAATAAAAATTATATAATATATATATTTAAAATTAATAATAGTATAAAATATAAATAAAATTTTATTTTTATAGTTTTTTTCCTTTTCTTTTTTTTTTTTTTTTTTTTTTTTTTTTTTTTTTTACATATGCTGTTTTAGTATATATATATAAATATATATATATATAGAAGAAAATATATATAAAAGATTAAAATATATATTTAGAAAAAAAATATATTTTAATAGTTTATATAAAATTATTTTGGGAATATTACAATAAACAAATACATATATATATATATAATATATATATATAATATAAAATTTTAATATATGGATATATTTTATTTTGGAAAACACACACACACCATATATATTATAATATTATATATAATAATATAATTATATTAATATTATAATAAAATATATATATGTAAAATTAAAAATACAATCCCATAAATATATATAATAATATTTTTAAAATATTATATAGAGAGGAGAGAGAGAGGAGAGGGGGAGAGAGAGAAGGGGAGAGGAGAGAGAGAATAGATAACATAAATTATAATATGGGATACTATATACTAGCTTTAATATATAATATATAATATATATATTATATTATAATAAAAATTATATATAAAATTATAATATATATAAATGGTTACTTGTATACATAAATACATATGGATAAAAATTAAAACATACGATATATAAATATATTTTAAAAATTATATTTTATATATTTTAAATATATATATACTACACACAACAAACCAACCCCAACACACCCCCCACACACACAAATTTAACTATATATTATATTTTAAAATTATTTTTGATTTTTAATTTTATAATTATATATATATATATTATTTTATATATAAAATATTTTATTATAAATATTATATATAATATTTTATATATATATGGAAATACAAAAAGCACACACACTATATATAATTATATATAATTAAAATATATTATAAAATATATTTTAATATATATATTATAAAATTGTTTAATAAAATTATGTATTTTGTATATTATATTAAAATTTTATATATTTTAGAATAATTATATAAAATTTTATATTAATGTATATATAATATCAATGATAGGGATATAAATTATTTATATAAAAATTATATAATAATTTTTTAATTTAAAATATATAAAAAATATATATAAAATTTAACAAATAAATAATTAATATTAAAATTTTATATATTTTCAATATATAAAATATATAATATATATATATAAATATAATTTTATATATATATATATTATAATAAAAAATTTTATATATATAATTAGGGGAGAGAGAGAGAGAGAGAGAGAGAGGGAGAGAAGAGAGAGAGAGAGATTATAGAATACAAAAATATTACATATAAAACCCATAATAATTACATATAAATATTATTAATTATATATATAAAATTTTAAATTATATATATATATTTTAAAAAAGGGATACATATAAAAATTGGTAACATTTTTAATTTATATATATATTAATAATATTATAATATATATTTTATAATATATTTTAATAATAAAATTACACAAAACACACCCCAAAACACACACGCACACACAACACACTGTAAAATATAATATATAATATATAACAAAAATATTTAATATATATTTTTAATAATATAAAAACATTATTATAACATATATATAATATATATAATAAAATTTATAAAAATTTATATAACATACGTAGAGAAAATATATATATATAAAATTAATATAATATATTTATATATATATCCCTTGTTTTACAATATATCCCATAAGAAATATATACATACTTTACAATAATATTTTATATATATATATATTATATAAAAATAATATAAATATTATTATTTTAATATATAATAAATATTTTATAATATAATTATAAATTTATATATATAATATATAAATATATATTTAAATATAATTAATAAATTTAATATATTAAAATAAAATTTTTACTTTTGGTGTGTGTGGGTTTTCCATAATAAATATTTTATATATAAAATTTAAATATATTATATATATAAAAATTTAAATTATAATATATATATATGAAAAATTTTTATATGTATAAAATTATATTTTATTTTATAATTTTATATATAAAATTACTATATATATATATATATAAATATATATATATTAATTTATATATAAAATAAACAATATATATATATATATTTTTTATATATAAATAAAATAATATATTTTATATATATATAAAATTTTTTATTTTATTTTAAAATTGTATTATATAGGGTATAAAAATTTTATAATATATAAAAAAATAAAATTTTAATTTTATTATTATTATATGTAAATTTTTGGTGTATTAGTTTAAATATATAAAATATTATAAAAAAAATATATATATTTTTAAATTATATATATATATTATAATTATATATGTTGTGGGTAGGTATATATATAATTATTAATATATATAATTATAAAATTTATATATATAAAATATTTGTATTTTAAAATTTTCTTATATTTTATTATGTATTTATAAAAATTATATATAAATATAAAAATATATTTATAGTATAAAATATGTGTGCTGTGTGTGGGGGGAGTGTTTTAAATTTTATATAATTATATATATATATTTTAAAATATATATATTAATTAAAATATATTTATATTTTTTAAAATATTTTATATATATTATAATAAATATTATATAATTATATTTTAATTTTTAAAATTATATAAAATATTTTTATATAAAATATATATCCCTATAAAGGTTAAGTAAAAATAGCTAAAAACGTTTTGCGGTTTTTTTGGTTTAACTGTAAAACGTTTTCCCCAAAAAATGGATTTTTATGTTATATTAATCAAGAAAAGGGGGAAGGGACGAGATAGGAAAAAAAAAAACATTTTGGAGAATTATGGGGGGAAAACAGGGTTAAGACAAAGTACATACATTTTGCCCTGGGCCATGAAAAAAATTTTAAAAAGGGGGAAAAAAGGGGCCCCCCCCAAAAAAAAAAAAAAAAAAAATGAATTTTAAAAAAGGGAAGGGGAAATGGGGAAGGGATTTTAAAAAAGGGGGAAAAAACAAAGAAAGTGAAAAAAAGGGTCACACCCCATTTTTTAAATAAAAAGGGAAAGAAAGAAAGAAAAAAAAAAAGAAAAAGGAAAGGGGGGAAGACGAAAAGAAAAGGGGGAGGAGAAGAAAAAAAAGGGGACTTATTGTTTGAAAAACAGGACACAATTAAAGAAAAACTCAGGAAAGGGTAGAAATTTACAGTTTACTCTTTCAATGTTATGTGAGTTTAATGATAGAAGTTTTTTAATCGAAAAACCAAAACGGAAAAAACCAAACTTTCCGAAAAAAAAAAGATTTCCCGAGGGGGAAAATTTCACAAAAAAAGGGAATAATTTAATTTATGATCCACAAAGCGAAAGAAGAAGAAAGAGAAAAAATTGAAGAAAAAACAAATCCTTTGTTACGTGATCCCAATTTAATATGCTTTAAAGATTTTTCGGGTTTTTTTCCAAAAAAAAACTTTTCAGTTTCGTTTTAAGGGAGGAAGATATACCAGCCAGCCCCCTTATTTCGCCTCCCGCTTTTTTTCCGTTTTTTTCCAGTTCAGTTTGTTTATTTATTTTTTTCCTTTAACACCATTTATACTCTTGTCTAAAAACCTTTTAACATTTTTTATTTATCCTTTAGTTATTTTTCTCATGCATCAAACTACATTCTTTCCCCCCAAAATTTGTATATTTAGTTAAATTCTTTTTTTTCCCCCGTTTCGACATTTCTCTTTAATCAAGACGGGTACGTAACAAGAAAAGCTTTCCCTGCGTATTGTTAAACAATATTACATGCGCCCCCTTTTCTCTGTGTGTTGCCACCGGTTTTTTCTAACGATTAAATCACAAGTTTCCCTTGTTTAAACTTTACAGCTTTAAAAATTAAATTATTTTCCTGATGTTGTACTGAAAGGACACGGAAATTCTTGTGACAATTTGGCTAAATAAATTAAAGATATAATATATTTTTTAAAAAAATTTAATATATAATAAATTATATAAAAAATATAGGACATATTTTTATATATATAATATATAATATAATATATATAATATAAAATAATATAAAATTGCCCGGGGAAAGGGACAATAAACTGCCCCCCGGGGGTTCCCTTGAAAAAGGGATAGCCCCCATTAGCCCCCCTTAACGGGGGTTTGGTAAAAAACTGTGGCAGCGGGGGGCCATTGGATATAGGGAAAACACCTTCAGTTCATTGATTATGGTTTCCCCAAAAAATTTTCGGCGTATTACGTGAAAAACCTTTTTAAAAGGGGCCCCAAGAGTATTTCCCTCCTAGTTATTTTGGGGGACGCGAGTTGAGAAGGACCCGGGGGGTTCCACCAACTTTTATTTTCCTGAAAAACCCCTTACCCCAATGATTTAACAAAAAAATGAAATTTCAACCCCCCATCGCCCGCGCGTGGTTTACAAGGGACGCTTTAGTCAGGGGAAACCAGGGGGACAAGGTTAAAAAATGCTTTGGGAAAGGGACAAAGAAGAAAAAGGAAAACCCATGCCCAAATTTAAAAAAACAAATTAAAAATCGGAACGTGGAATGAAAGGGAAAAAATGAAAGAAAAGGGAAAATTTTAAAATACGGGCGTAACGAAAGGATAGTAAACATTTTAAATACTAGGAATAATGAGACCAAGGAAAAGTAATGGAAGTTTTCAAAACTAAAGAAAAAAAAGGGCAGGAAAAATTTTAGTCAGAAGTTGGGTTGATTTCAGAAAAAAAAAAAGCAAAGCCTAATTTGGGGAAGCCCAAAAAATGATCGCATTTTTAAAAATCAAAAAACAAGCAAAACCCCATAAAATTTGTTTAAAACAATGTACGCACCAAAACCCAAAATTTGCCCAAATGATGAAGAAAAGGAAAATTTTTAAACTCTCTCCCAAAAACTTTTTGACGCAATCCCTAACAGGGGATGTAAAAATTTAATCATGGGGGACCCAACGCCAAAATTTTTGGAAAAAAAAATCTAAAAAATTGGGCCCCCGGGAAAAATTTGGCCTTGGGGGGAAAAAAGAAAGGGGGTAAAAATTTTATTTAAATTTTGTAGTAAAATAAACAGTATAGCCAATTTCTTTTTCCAACACCACCCAAGACATTTTACAGTGGTTTTTACCAGAAAAAGAACCGAAAAAAATTTACTACCCTTGTGTGAACCAAAAAAAGGAAAAAGTTGCATTTAAAAAAAAGCCAAAACAAGAACCCGGGGCCGAAAAACAACAGGACCCCAACTACTAACATCGACTTTAAGAAAGACTCAAAAAAAATGGGGCGTCCAACCCCCACCTTTAAAGCTGATTTAAAAAATCTTTTTAATTACAGGGAAATTTCAGGCAAAAAATTTTAATACTCAATCAATGTTTAAGATGATTAAAAACACCAAAAAGGGGTTGGGGAGAAGGGAAAAAAACTCCCGCTGGCACTGCTTAAGAAAATTTTCGCCCCCAAAAAAAAAAAGACCAAAACCCCCGGGGTATCGAAAAAAAAAAGAAGTGAAAAAAGGGAAAAAAGAAGATGCCAAAACAAAGGGTATCAATAAAACCAGTTGAAAAAAGTACTTACAAAAAACCCAAAAAAAAAAAAATCAAAGGGTTATTGCGACCAAAATAAGGAAAAATATTTTAAAGGAAAAATTTCCAGAGGGAAGAAAACTGTTTAAAATAAGACAAATTTAAAAAACCTTTCCAAGGATACGAAAAAATCACCCGAAAATTTAAAACCCACAATGGACACTATTTAAAATTTAAGATGGGCTGTTTTATTTGGAAAAAGAAGTCAAAGATAGAGGAATCAAAAATTGTTCCAAACCCATACAAAAAGAATAAAGATCTAAAACCAAAAATTTAATTTTGAATCAAATTTACAAGAGGAACCCCCGCCCCTGCTAGACAAATTTTAAAAAGCCATTAAAAGAAAAAAAGGGTAAAAAGAGCCCGGAATAGATGAAATAACCCCCCAAAAATAATTTAAAAATGCGGCCCAAAATGTTGAAACTTTTTCTACAAACTCTGTACAAAAAAAATGGGGAATAAAAAAAAGATGGCCAGAAGATGGGTAAAATAAAACTTTACTCCCATATTAAAAAAAAGGGGACGCACGCCAAGCAACAAAATAGGACAATTGCCCTTTAAAGGGGCACAGGGAGCAAAATTTTGTTGAAAAATTTTTGCTGAAAGAATGAAGTTTAAGTTAAGAAAAGGAAAAAGCAGAAAGAACAAGCAGGGGTTTTTGCCCTGGAAAAGGACCAGGGAAAACCCGATTCTAAAACTAAAAATTTTAAAAGAGGAAAAAAAGAGAAAACCCCCAAAAACCTTTTACCTGTGTTTGTTATGTGAAAGCTTTTGGGTACTGTTTATCACGATATCCCCGGGAAAAACATGAAAAGGGTTTTGAAGTTCCAAAAAAAATCATCCAACTACTAAAAACCCGGTTTGACCAAAAACAACAGCTGTAAGAACCACTTATGGGTTTAAAAAAAAAGGGCAAACAAGGAGGGGGGACAGGGTTGCCCTTTTTTCTTCGCACCCCCTTAACATATATTTGAAAAAAATTATGAGAGGTGCTCAGAGAATTTTTTTAAGGAAAATGTGGATGTTTGGGGGATACAAAAAAAAATCAAAAACTGAGGTACGCCCATAATAGTTTTGATTGCCCCAGATCATGAACTACAACAATTTCAGATAAAGTTTTGGGGAAAACAAGCGAAAAGGCCCGGTTTTTTCTTTTGCCAAAAAAACAAGATCCGAAAAATTCAAAGATAACCGGGAAAAGAACAATGTGAACATGTTAAAATCAATGGAATTTATTGTGGAAAATGTGAAAGGTTCACTTTCTGGAGCGTTTTAACTAATTACAATGAGATTCACCAAGAAAAAAAAAGAATTTTAATTTCCAAAAAACGCCCCAATTTCTCTCAATAAACCCTCCCGGGAAAAAAACCCAAGCATACCCTTCCGGAAAAAAGCTGAGGTTTTGAACTTTATTAGTTTTTTCCCCAATTTCATCTAGGGTTTTGGAGGGGTTTGGGGGTGAAGTAGATAGACAAGGGAAAAAGTCAATAGTTCTAAAATTTGGTTTTTACAACAAGTATGGTTTTTAGTGGACAGAGAAGAAGATGAAGATGAAGTCTAGAAAAAAAATTGTAAAGACCGGGTGGACATCTTGAAAAGGAGGAAATTAAAATTTATGGTCGTGATGAGAAGTAAAAGTATTGAGATAGAAATTTCTGACAGGGTGGTGGGTAGGAAAAAGAGGGGGAAAAGGGAAAACCGAAAAAACAAAACTGAGCGAAAAATATCAAAGATATTTGCGGGCTGGGCGATTGGGAAAATTTAAAGAAAAGGTAAGATCGAGTTTTTTTTGGGGACGGATGGTGGAGAGGCCCCCGGTGCTCAAAAAATGAGCATACCCTATTTAATAATAATATATATTATATATATATATATAAAATATAAACAGACAGGAAACTCATAAATATTTTTCCCTAAAAAAAATTTATTTTTTTTTCAAGCATTTCTGCAAAACCCTCTCATAGTACTTGTTTTTCAAACATTAAAAAAATTGAAATATATGGACCCCCATAGGAAAAAGGAAAATAAAGGCTACGGAAGGGGTGACCCAAAAAAAAATAATAATAAAAAATAAAATAAAGAATGAATGTCCCGGGACCCAGTGTTTTAAATGAAAAAACGATTCTTTGCATTTTTTTTTTAGACAAAAGGTTTTTTAAAAAAAAAGGGGTTGAAAAAAAATTTTACCCCCAAATTTTAAAATTTTCCTGACATTTAAAAAAATTTTTTTTTTTTTTTTTTTTTTTTTTTTTTTTTTAAAATTTGGTTTTTTAAGGCTTTTAGGGCCCGCTGGAATTACGATTTTCCCCGGAATTCCCGGGAGCGGAAAGGGCCCGTATTGGGATATTTATGTGGGGGTAGTAAAATATAGGGGCCCGGGGGCCCAAAAGGTTAAAGGGGTCGGGGCTCAAGACTGTCACGACGGCAATCTGAGTTAAAGGGTTTCGAGGCACCGACCGCCCCGGTTTTTTCCCGGGCAAGGAACCCTTCACCTCGATTTTTTGGCCCAGCCCACTGAGTGGCCAAGCCAGGGCCCAAATCAGGGGCGGTCCCAAGCCCGGGAAAATAAGAGAGAATGATTAACCCCAAAAAGGGAACACCGGGGTTTTTCCCTGGAAAGGAAAGGGGGCCCTACCAGTACTCACTCCCAAAAGAAACACAACATGAAAAACAATAAATCATGCCCGGAACGGGGGGCCAGACATGGAAACCTTTCCGTTAAAAAGATGATGATGTTTTATAAAACCCCCCCCCCCAACACACCATATACGCACATAACACACCAAAACATACATACTACATAAAATATATACAACACACACACACACACACACCCCCACACAAACAAACACCAAAAAACACACACCCACAACACACCACACAAACATATAGTAGATAAAATAGGTAATAGTTGTATGCCCCCATTAATGCTGACCTTCGAAAAAGAGTTTTGTTTTTGCGGCCGCGTGGGTTTTTTAAAGGGGTTCCCCCCAAACAGGGTTCTGGAAAAAAAGAAATTTTGTGGCTTCGGGCAGATCAAGAAATGGCAAGATTTTTAATCTTGATTTTCTCACCTTCTTTTAAATTTCGGTAATGGGATGCGCGGGGGGGTCTGGGCAGGGGAGGGCCCCCGTCAGATTTCCCGGGCCAATTTCCGGCGAAGTCCCCTCCTTCTTCCTTCAGCCCGCTGCAGTTTGGCTCGGCTCACGCTCTGCCAACCCCCTTCTCTTTTCCCCCACGCTCACCCCCCCCCCCCTTTGGCCCGCTCCCGGGCTTCTCGTTCCTCAGCTTTATGCTTATCACGTAATTTGCCCAAAAGCCAGCGGGGTCCTTTAAAGTCCCATCCTTTGCCTTTTTAAAATTAAGCTTCTGTAGCCCTGTTGACAGGTTTAAACGAAAACCCCTATTGCATTTTAATTTAAATTTCACGGGCAGGTGATTTTTTAAATATTTTTTTCCATTTAATTAATCCCTGGGTTTTATTCTTGACGGAAAAATTTTTCACATTCAATTTATTTTTTTGAATTTAATTTTACAATTAAAATATAGTTTAAGTTAATTTTAAAGTTTTTTTTTATGTTTGTTAAACTTTATGTTTGATTTTAGAAAAAGTTTGTTTTTAAGGGTTTTTTTTTTGCCACAGGGAAAGTAAATTTAAAAGTTTTTTTTGTTAATGAAAAAATGGCCCGACTAAAAAAAGCGGAATTATATATACTTTCTTTCCCAAATTCCCCGGGGGACTTTCTTGAGGCTGTGGTTATGAAGAAAAAGCGATGAAAGCGAAGGGGACTCTAAAAAAAAAAGTTAAATGGTTTTACCCATGGTTTTATTCACATTGCACCCGACCTGCACCTTACCAGCTTTGGGGCGGCATTGACACTCATTTCCCCTTTTTTGCGGTAATTTTTCCGTTTTCTGACAGGAAGCGTTAAGGTACGTGATGCCCCGGGAGGGTACTTACCGGGCCCGCAAACTTTAGTAGCCCGGTTTCCTCCCGCTCCCCATTTTCTTGGGGGGTTTTTTTTTTGTTTTTTTTGTTTTTTTTTTTGTTGTTTTTTTTTTTTTTTTTTGTTTTTTTTTCTATTGAAATAATATTTTATCAAAAATATAACAATTTTTATTTTTCTTTTTGATTTTTTTTTTTTATAAAAGATATATATTAATATATATATATTAATATTTATATTTTATATATATATATATATATAATATATGTATATATATATATATATGTATGTATATATATATAATATATATATATAATTATATATTATATATATAAATATATACTATAATATATATACATATATACTTATATATATATATATCTATAAAATATATACTAATTTTAAATTATTTTATATATATACTATCATACTATATATATATATATATATATATTATAATTATATATATATATTTTATATATAGAGGAGAGAGAGAGAGAGAGAGGAGAGAGAGAGAGAGAGAGAGAGAGATTATAGATATACATACATATATACATATAGATACATATATACATATACATAAAAATATACATATAATTATATTATATTATATATATATATTATTTTATATAAATTTGTATACATATATATACATATGAAAATCATATATTTTATATATATATTATAATATATAATATTATATATATTATATTATAATATATATTACACACCACACACACACCCACACACACACACGCCCCAAAACACACACACATGTAATATATATATATATATATTTTATACATTATATATATATATATATATATATTAACATACTTTAATATATTATATATATTATATATAATATAATATATATATATATAAAATATACTATGTATACATATATATATATTTTATATATACATATATATTAATATATATAAAATATATATATATTATATATAAAATATATATATATATATATATTTTATACATTTACTGTGTGTGTGTGTGGGGTGTCCATATATATATATATATAATATATATATATATATATATAATTAATAATATATAATATATAAAAATATATATATATATATTGTTATATATATATATTATATATATATTTTAATATATATATATATATATATAATATTATTGTACATTTTTTGTGTGTAGTATGGTTATATTATATATTATTATAAATTATTAATATTTTATAATATTATATTATATATATATAATATTTATATCGTGTGTGTGTAGTTTTATATATTATATTTTATATAATTATTATTATATAAAATATATATATATTGTTATATATATATACATTATATATAATATATATTATATATATATCTATAATAAATTTTCTATATATTATATATTATATAATTATATCTTTTGTGTGTGTGTGTGTGTGAGTGTGTTTATATCTATATACTTATATATCTATTATATATTATATTCTATGATTTTTTATATTGGTTATTCTTAATATTATATTTTATATCATTAAATATATATCTTAATATTATCTTATTATATAATTTATTATTATATATAAATAGCTATAAACGTCTTGCGGTTCTTTAGGATTAACTGATAAAACGCTTTGTCAATAACTGGACTTTTATGATTATATATAATCAAGTAAAGGAGAAGACAGAGATAGGAAAAAAAAAAACATCTTGGAGAATTATGAAGGGAAAACAGTAGTTACAGACAAAGATACATACATATGACATGGGCCGATGAAAGAAATATTAATAAG
The DNA here is from genome assembly GCF_015228065.2 of Penaeus monodon. Taxonomy (NCBI): domain Eukaryota; kingdom Metazoa; phylum Arthropoda; class Malacostraca; order Decapoda; family Penaeidae; genus Penaeus; species Penaeus monodon. The sequence goes on from NC_051393.1 coordinate 24,585,841, forward strand.
GGAGAAAAGGAAGGACAAAAAAAAAAAAAAAAAAAATGAAGTTTAAGAAAGAAGAGAAATAGGGAAGGATATAAAGAAGTGGAGAACACAAAGAAAGTGATAAAGGGTCACACACATTTCCTTAGTACAAAGGAAAGAAAGTAAGAAAAGAAAAGAAAAAGGAAGAGGAGAAGACGAAAAGTAAATGGAGGAGAAGAAATCAAGGACTTATTGTTTTGCAGAACATGACACAATCATAAAGACACTCAGGAAATGTAGTAATTACAGCTACTCTTTCAATGTTATGTGAGCTTCATGATAGAAGTCTTTTCATCGAATAACACACAAGGAAGAACCGAACTTTTCTCGAAATAGAAAAGAGTCTCCGAGAGGGAAATTCACATGAAAGAATAATTTAGATATTATGATCCACGAGCGCAGAAGAAGCAAGAGAGAAATTGAAGAGAAACAAATCCTTTGTTACGTGATACCAATTTAATATGCTTTGATATGATTGTCTGATATCTTTATCATCAAAAAACGTTTCAGCTTTCGTACTAAGGGAGGAAGATATACCAGCCAGCCTCCTTACTTCAGCCTCCTCGCTTTCTTTCCGTTCTTTTCCATTTCACTGTCTTGCTCATTTATTATATTTCCTTACACCATTTATACTCTTGTCTATATACCATTTTAACAGTTTTTACATTTATCCTTTAGTCTATTGTTCTCATGCGATTCAAACTACATTCTTTCCTTCCCAATTGTATAGTTTAGTTAAATTCTCTTTTTCTCAGTCTTCGACATTTCTCTTTATATCAAGACAGTACGTAACAAGTAAGCTCTTCCCTGCGTATTGTTAACAATATTACATGCGATTTCCCTTCTCTGTGTGTTGCCACCTCGATTTTTTTCTAAGCGATTAAATCACAAGATTCTTGCTTAACATTACATGCTTTGAAATTACATTACTTTCCTGATGTTGTACTGAACAGGACACGGAAACTTCTTGTGTACAACTTGGCTAATATATATATATATATATATATATATATATATATAAAAAATATATATATATAATATATATGTAAAATATAAAATATATAAAATATATATATATATAATATATATATATTTTATTTTATATATATTTGCCCTGGTAAGACAATAAACTGCACCCGGGGGTTCCTTGAACAAGGATAGCACCCTATTAGCTCCCTATCCCGGGGTTCGGTGAAACTGTCGGCAGCAGGGCATGGATATCTGGTGAAAACACCTTCAGTTCTACTGATTACTGGTTTCACCAAATAATTGTCTGGCGTATTACAGTGTAACTGTTTTTAAAGCGGCAGAGATAGTTCCTCCTATTAGTTGGAGACTGCGAGTTGAGAAGGAGCCTGGGGATTCCACTCAACTTTTATTTTCTCCTGAAAAACCTCTACACCAATGATTATATACAGAAATGATAATTCATACCACTCGCCCGTCGCGTGGGTTATCAAGGACGCGTTAGTCATGGTAACCAGGCTGAAAATTTTAAACATGCATCTGGAAGACAAAGAAGATAAAGAAAACATGTCCAATTAAGAAACACATTAAAATGGGAACGTGGAATGTAAGGAAAATGAAAGAGATGGGTAAATTACATACTGTCTGAAACGAAATGGATAGATACAACATTCAATACTAGGAATAAGTGAGACCAATTTGGGGAAAAGTAATGGAAGTTTCAAAACTAAAGAAAACAAGACAGGAAATTATAGTCACAAGTTGCTATATTCTCACAAAAAAAAACTGCAATGCACAAATTTGGGGTACAGCCCAAAAAATGTCGCATTTTAAAAGTCAAAATACAAGCAAACCTCATAACATTAGTATTATACAATGCTACGCCCAAACCCAAATATTGCAAGTGATAAAGAAATGGAAAATTTCATACTCTCCCCAAGATACTTTAGACGCATCCCTAACAGAGATGTAAAGAAATCATGGGAGACCTCAACCCCAAAAGTAGGAAAAATTATCTAAAAAATGACACCTGTGGAAAATTCGGCCTTGGAGATAAAAATGAAAGAGGTAAAAATTTCTTGAATTCGTAGTACAATAATCTAGTTATAGCCAATACATTGTTCCAAACACCACCCAAGACACTTGTACACGTGGTTTTCACCAGACAAAAGAACACGAAACCAATTGACTCATTGTGCTGAACCAAAAATGGAAAGTTGCATAAAAATGCCAAGACAAGACCTGGTGCCGACTGCAACAGTGACCACCAACTACTAACTATCGACTTTAAGATAAGACTCAAAAGATGGAGCTTTCCAACACCACCTCTAAAGCTCCGACTACAAAACTCTTTATAATTACAGAATTACAGTGTCAAAAAAATTTTGAAATACTCAATCAATGTGAAGATTAAAACCCCAAAATAGTTGTGGGAAAAAGGGAAAAAGAACTCCTGCTGAGCACTGCTTAAGAAATTATCGCCAAAAAGAAAAGACAAATTCCCCTGGATATCTGAAAAAAACGCTAAGTAAAATTGAAACAAAAAGATGCCTAAAATAAAAGGGGTATCAATAACCCATTTTGAAAAAGTACTTAAAAAAAACAAAAAAAAAAAAACCCAAGATTATTGCGACAAATAGAGGAAAAATATTTAAATGACTTGCCAGAGAATTGAAACGTTCTATCAATAAGACAACTAAAACTCTACCAGGAGTACGAAACATCACACAAAATTTAAACCTACAATGGAAAACTATCAAAACTGAAGAGGGACTTGTTTTATGTGATGGAAAAAGTCAAAGATAGAGGGAACAATATTGTTCCAAACCCTATAAAAAAAGAATAAAGATCTAACACAACATTAATTAGACTCAATGACAACGAAGATGAACCCCGCCACTGCTAGACAAAGTTATAAAAGCCATAAAAGAAATAAAATAACAAGACCCGAATAGATGAAAAAACAGCAGAACTAATTAAGAATGCTGGCGAAAGTGTTGAATACTTCTTCTACAACTCTGTACAAAAATATTGAATAATAGAAGATGGCCAGAAGACTGTGTAAAATAAATCTTTACTCCCATACTTAAAAAAGGTGACGCACGCCAATGCAACAATAATAGGACAATTGCCTTAATGGGTCACAGCAGCAAAATTTTGTTGAAAATTATTGCTGAAAGAATGAAGTTTAAGTTAAGAGAGGAAATTGCAGACGAACAAGCAGGTTTCCCCCTGGAAAAGGTACCAGAAACCAGTTCTAAATCTAAAATTGATCATAGAAAAAAACGAGAACATCAAAAAGCCCTATACCTGTGTTTTCAGGGTTTATGTGAAGCTTTTGATACTGTTGATCACGATTCCTCTGGAATAACATGAACGATATGAAGTTTCCAAAACACATCATCCAACTAATAAGAGCCATGTATGACCAACAACAAGCAGCTGTAAGAACCACTTATGGGTTAACAGAAAAGTCAAACAAGGAGTGCGACAGGGTTGCATTCTGTCTTCGCACCTCTTTAACATATATTCTGAAACAATTATGAGAGGTGCTCTAGAGAATTTTGAAGGGAACTGTGGATGTTGGAGGATACAAAATATCAAATCTGAGGTACGCCGATGATATAGTTTTGATTGCCAGCAGTTCACTGACTACAACAACTACTAGATAAAGTTAGAGAAGCAAGCGAAAAGGCTGGCTTGTTTTCTTAATGCCAAGAAAACTAAGATCATGAAATTCAAAGATAAACCCGGGAATGAACAATGATGAACATTTACAATCAATGGAATATTGTGGAAAATGTGAAAGAGTTCACTTATCTTGGAGCTGTTTTAACTAATACATATGATGATTCACCAGAGATAAAAAGAATTGCCATTGCCAGAAACGCCACAATTGCTCTCAATAACATCCGGAAAGACCGAAGCATTACCTTACGGACAAAGCTGAGGTTATTGAACTCATTAGTTTTCCCAAATTTCATCATATGGTTCTGAGTGTTGGGTGCTGAAGTAATAGACAAGAAAAGATCAAAAGTTCTGAAATGTGGTGTTACAGACAAGTACTGCGTATTAGCTGGACAGAGAAGAAGATGAATGATGAAGTGCTGAGAAAAATAAATTGTAAAGACCGGCTGTTGGACATCTTGAACAGGAGGAAATTAAAGTTTATTGGTCATGTGATGAGAAGTAAAAGTATTGAGATAGACTTGCTGACAGGGATGGTGATAGGAAACAGAGGAAAAGGCAAACCGAAGACAAGACTGAGCGACAATATCAAAGATATTTGCGGGCTGTCGATGGTACAAGTGGAAAGAAAAGCGTAAGATCGAGTTTTTTGGCGACGGATGGTGGAGAGGTCCACGGCTGCTCAAACATGAGCATACCGTTATTGATGATATATATATATATATATATATATATATATATATATATATAAACAGATCAGGAAACTCATAACTATTTTTCATAATCTTTATTCTTATTTTCAAGCATTACTCTGCAAAACCCTCTCATCAGTACTTGTCTTCAAGCATTAAACTATTGAAATATATGGTACCACCATAGGAACAGTGAATATAAAGGTCTACGGAAGTGTGTGACCCAAAAAAAAATAATAATAAATATATAAATAAATGAATGAATGTCCGGTACCTAGTGTGTAATATGAAATAACGATTCTTTGCATTTTGTATTATGACACAAAGGCTTTTCAAGAAAAAGGTGTTGAAAAAAAATTGTCACCCAATTTAAATTTCCATGACTATTCCAGGATTTTTTTTTTTTTTTTTTTTTTTTTTTTGAAAATTCGGTTTTTGAAGGCTTTTAGACCTGCTGGAATTACAGATTCCCCAGGAATTCCAGGTAGCGGAAGGACCCTGTATGTGTATATTTATGTGTGTGTATGTATATATATAGGCCGCGGTGGCCGAATGGTTTTGAGCGTCGGGGCTCAAAAACTGTCACGACGGATCTGAGTTCGAGGGGTTTGAGTCACCGACCGCCGCGTTGTTTCCCTTGGGCAAGGACTTCACCTCGATTGCCCGCCTAGCCACTGAGTGGCCAAGCCAGCTCAAGTCAGTGCTGGTCCCAAGCCCGGGTAAATAAGAGAGAATGAAATTTCCTAAAAGGTAACACCGGCACTCCCGTGGAAAGGAACTGGGGGCCCTACACGGGACTCACTCCCAAAAGCATCACAACATGAAAACTACAATTAAGTATCATGCTGTGACCACGGCGGCTCAGACATGAACCTACCGTTAAATGATGATGATGTATATATATACCCCCCCCCCACACACACACATATACGCACATACACACACACACATACATACATACATATATATATATACACCCCACACACACACACACACACACCACACACACACACACACACACACACACACACACACACACACATATAGATAGATAGATAGATATATAGTTGTATGCCCTCATTAATGCTGACTTCTTCGACAAGTACGTTTTGTTGTTGCGTCGCCGCGATGGAGTATTTCTAAAGGCTTCCCACCAAACAGATTCTGGAAATGAAGCATCTTCGTGGCTTCGTCAGACTCATAGAAATCGGCAAGATTTTCAATCTTCGATTTACTCACCTTCTTTAAATGCAGGTAATGGGATGCGCGGCAAGGTCTGGGCAGGGGAGCCGCCGTCAGATTTCCGGCCGATGCCGGCGAAGCCTCCCCTCCTCCTCTTCCTTCAGCTGCTGCAGTCTCGGCTCGTGCTCACGCTCTGCCACGCTCTTCTCGTTCTCCTCCTCACGCTCACGCTGCCTCGCTCGGTCTTCTCGTTCCTCAGCTTTATGCTTACTCACGTAATTCGCAACAGCCAGCGGGTCCTCAAGTCCCA
>NC_051393.1:24596696-24600360 GCF_015228065.2 Penaeus monodon
TATTATTTTATATTTTATATATCTATATAAAATATATAATATATTTTTTTTTTTTTTTTATTTGGGGGAAAAAAAGAAAAAAAGGGGAAAAATAAAAAAAACATTAAAAACACACACAAAACAACCCCAAAAACCCCGTTATAATATTTTTATATTAATATATATATATATTATATATATTTATTTTATATTTGTGTGTGTGGGTGGTGTGTGTGTGTGTTGGGGGTTTGTTTTGGTGTTTTTTTTTTTCCCTTTTTTGTTTTCTTTTTTCTTTTTTACACAAAACCCCCAAAAACCCAATAAAAACCCCCCCAACAAAAATTATTTAATAAAATTTTTATATATCTATATTATATTTTTCCTTTTATTTATATATATTCTTATATATATATTTTTTTTTTTTGTACCACCCACAAACCCCACCACACACACAAAAACACAAAAAAAAATATAAATTTTATATATATATATATTATATCTATTAAAATCTATATATATATAAAAATATAATATATTTTTTTTTTTTTATATATCTATAATGGATATTTTATATAAAATTATAATTTTTTAAAAAACAAATATATATAATTTCCCATATATATATATATATTTTTATACTCTTTTATACTATATAATTATTCTATATTTTATTATTATATATTTTATCTAATATTTTTATAAATATATATATCTACATATTAATATTATCTTTTTTTTTTTTTTTTTTGTTTCTTAAATTTTTATCTCTTTATATTTATATATTTTTATATAATAGATTATTTTATTTTCCTTTTTTATCTCTTTAATTTTTACATCCCTTTACCCCCTTTTCTACTATATTATTATTTTTTATTAATTTTATTTTATATATATATATATAAAATTTTCTATTATTTTTTTAATTAGATTACATATTAAAAATCCCCCCCCCCAAAAAACCCCCAAACCCTTTTTATCATATATATATATATATTTTAAAATATATATAATTTTAAAAATATATATAATATATATTTTATATATATATATATATTATATTTTATTTTTTTGGGTATTTTTATATTTACCAACCCACACAAAAAAATTAAAGAAAAAATAATATATATATCCCCATTATATATATATATATATATATTTATTTTTTATATATATTCCCTAATTATTGTATATTATATTAATTTTTAATATTAATATATATATTATATATATATAATCATAGTTAAAATTTTATATTTTATTTTAATATAATTAAAACCCAAAAATATATCTAAATAGATATATATATTATTATTTATATTAATATTATTGGGTTTTTTTGTTTTTTTTTTTTTTGGGGGTTTTTTTAAAATATTACTCTATTGTTCTTTTTCATATTTCCTATTTTATTTTTCAAAACCAAATTTTTTCTTTCTATTATTTTTCCCCCTTTATCTTTTCTTCTCTTCCCCCTTTTTTCTTATTTTTTTTCTGCTTTGTTTTGTTTGTTTTGTGTTTTTGTTTTTGTTTCCTCCCAAAAAACCCCCCTCCCCCTTTTTTCCTTTTAAAATTTTATTTTTATTTTTTTTTTTTTTTGGTTTTTTGTATTTTTTTAAAATTTTAGATTTTTTAAAATTTTTATTTATTTTTTATTTTATCTAACCCCCCCCCCCTTTTTTTATTAATATTTTTTATTTAAAATTATTTTTTTTTTTTTTTTAATATTTTTTAATTTAAATAATTTTTTATATATAAATTAAAAATTTATTTAAAAAAAATATATTATTTAAAAATAAAATATTTAAATATAATTTTTTATTTATTTATAATTATATATAATAAAAATTTAATAATATTATATTATTTAATAATTTAAAAAATTATAAAATTTTTTTGGTGTTGTGTTGTGTGTGTGGGTGTGGGTGTTTGTGTGTGTGGGGTGTGTGTTGTGTTTTGTTTTTATTTTGTTTTTTTTTTTTTTTCTATTTTTTTTTTTTTTTTTTATTTAATTTTTTTATTTTTTTTTATTTTGTGTTTGTGTGTGTGTGTGTGTGTGTGTGGGTGTGTTGTGGGTGTGGTGTTGGACTTTTTTTATTTTTTTTTTTTTATTAATATTTATTAATTTTAATTAATTTTTTTTTTTTTTTTTTTTTTGTTTTTTTTTTTTTTTATGTTATTTTATTTTTTAATTTTTTCTTTTTTTTTTTTTTTATTTTTTATAATTTTTGTCGAAGTGTTCACTTCACGTTTACTGGGAAAAACGAAAAAGAAAAAAAGGGGAACACCTGACAAAAATCCGTTGTCAGGGAAAACCCTTGTGACAATCGGGCAGGTGGGCACGAATCATGGGGATTCACACCATACCAGCACATAAACAGAGTGTGATCTGCACGTTATCGTAGCATCACCCTCCGTAAACAGCATGTGCATTCACCCTATCCGTCCGGTCTCCTGCAGTGCGGTGGTAGTACAGTCCTGATCGTGTCCCTTTGGATCCATCAGCAGCGAGGAGAGAGGGAGCATCTGCATTGGCAACAGCTTGCTCCTAGCATTCTTTCGCTCAACCTAAACTTTCTATAGGATGGGTAAAGACAAAAAGCTATAGTTGACAGCGATGTGGTGGCCTCGATATTTTTGTCATAATTAAAATTATATATATTTTATTAACGATTCATTAAAAAATATATATATAATAATAAAAAAAATATAAAATAATATTATATCTATAATATTATTTTTAATATTATTATATAAAAATTAAAATATATAAATATACATATATATTAAATATATATTTATATTTTTATTATAATATTCATTATTTAATTTAAAATATTTATTTATATATTTTATTTTGTGTGTGTGTGTGTGGTGTGTGGTGTGTGGGGGTGGGTGTTGTTTTTGTGTGTGTGTGGTTTTTGTTGTGTGGTTTGTGTGGGTGGTGTGTGTGCGTGCTAAATGTATTTTTAGTTTGGGTAACAATTTAGTTGTATATACATTTATATAACCAATACATAATACATGCATCATAATAAATTTTAATATATATATAAAATAAATTTAAAATATATATATATTTTAATATATTATAATTTCTGCTACAACATACTACATAATATAATTTTTTATATATTTTTATTATATATATATTAAATTAAAAATAATAATAATTTATATAATATAATATAACGGCATACATCATACCCCAATATTAATTTAAATAATATAAAATATATATATTTAAAAATTTCTATATAAAAATTATAAACATGAAATACATACATACATATATATATATATATATATATATATAAATTTTATATATTATATATATATTAATTACATGCAACATCATACTACATATATATTTATAATATATATATAATTATATTTATATATATTAAAAATTATATTATATATAAGGTTTTTGGTGTGTTTGGTGCCCAAAATATATGATTTTATGTAATATTCCCACACCTTTGTGTAATTTTGTAATATACGTAAAAATAGTACTTTTTTGGTGTGTTTATATTAATATATATATTATATTTAATATATATATATATATATAATATATATTATATTTTTTTTTAAAAAAAAATAATATATATTATATTATATATATTATTATTTATATATATATATATTTTTATATATATATATATATATTATATATATATATATTATA
>NC_051393.1:24600460-24610460 GCF_015228065.2 Penaeus monodon
GACCTGAGGCTAAAACCGAGAGCTTGCTGATGACCTGTAAGGGAGTAAAAACCGATGAGCTTTGCTGATGACCTGTAAGGGAGTAAAACCGATGAGCTTTGCTGTTGACCTGTAAGGGAGTAAATTGTTAAATATTCCGAAACAGCCTTATCTTAAATCCTTCACACGTGGCGAAATTCACGTGTTCGTCTCCTCGCTCAGGTTTCGCCTTGCGCCACAATACTAATTACACATTGACTTCTCCCTAAATATACCTCGTTCCCGTGCGTATGAAACGGGTGGTGGCAGTGAGCGCTCATGTTGGACATTTCTTTACAGCTGAGACACGAATAATGGAAATTCAATATGGCATAAGGATCGGTACACTACAGTAATAATGATTTTTTTTTTCTCGAAATTCTCCTCACTCGATCCGTTCAGTTCCTTCAATAAAATCGCATATTCAGAATTTTACAAGAAAAAAACAGCAGTAAGTTGATATTTTGGGAAAATGTATATATATTTTTTTTCACGCAAATACAAATGATTTGTTTCCTGTCATGTAGATAGCTAGATAGATAAATAGATTTATAGAGAGATAGATGGGTGGACAGACAGATAGATAGATGGACAGATAAATGAATATATAAATAGACAGACAGATATATATATATATATATATATATATATATATATATATATATATATATATATATATATATATATATACATATATATATAATGTGTATATGGGGGCGCGGTGGCCGAATGGTTAGAGCATCGGACTCAAGACTGTCACGACGGCAATCTGAGTTCAAGGGTTCGAGTCACCGGCCGGCGCGTTGTTCCCTTGGCCAAGGAACTTCACCTCGATTGCCTACCTAGCCACTGTGCGGGCAAGCCAGCCCAAGTCAGTGCTGTCCCAAGCCCGGATAAATAGAGAGAATGATTACCTAAAAGGTAACACCGGCACTCTCCGTGGAAAGGAAACTGGGGACCCTACCACTTACTCACTCCAAGAGAATCACGACATAAAAAAATAAAGTATCATGCTGTGACCCGGCGGCTCAGCATGAAAAAGATATGTGTAGTAATATATAAAAATTACATATATAACAAAATACAATATATATTTTAAAATATTATATATAAAATATTATATATATATTTAATAATATATTAATATATATATAATCATAATTTTAACAATATATATATATATAATATATTTTAATATAATATATATAATTAATAAAATTATATAATATATATTATAATATATATATTTTGAAAAAGGGTTGAAAAATTGATTAATTCTAATTTTCGGGCCGGGGCCCCCAAGTACAACCTTTGGGGATCCCCTCTGCTTTGTTGCTAGTTGAAATTGGTATTAAAAAAAAAAACACTATTCCCATCTAGATTTTAAAACCTCACACACACAAAAACACAAATATAAATACAAAAAAAAAAAATAAAAAACAAAAAACAACAAAAAAATAATCAAGAGACATTAAAATGTTTGTTTCACTTTGGCCCCAAAAACCGCTCCCCATAACCCTATAGTTTTTTGTTTTTCCTTTTCAATATCACAAAAAAATGTCCGAGTTTTGTGTTTATCCTCACTTTTTTCTCACTTTTTTCATCGCCTTTCCCTCACACTCGTGCTCGTCCCTCTCGCCTGGGCCCTTCGCCTCACCCCTTCCGCCCAGCCTCCGCCTTGCTCTCGCACCCAGCCTCATCCGGTTCGTAGGGGGCACTTGTGAGTGGGACGGGACTTTTCCCCCTCCACACGGAAAAAACCTGTCAAGTGTTATAAACCCCCATTATCCGTTTTTACTTTTTTTTATGTTTTTGTCAAGATACTTTTTTAAAAGTTTAACAACTTTTCCTTACCCAGGTGTTTTGTCACTTTTGGCGTTACCCCCCCGGGTGGGTAGGTTCGTTGGGGAGTGTTCGAGTGGAATGGGACGTCACACGGGGATTTTTCCCCCCGGACATTTGCTAGTAATTTATTTTTATATTGGTTTCGTTATTTTGTTTTTGGGTTTTTTTTATTTTTGTTCACATAATTTTATTTATCAGTTTTTGGTCAATTTTTTCCATTTATTTTCTGTTTCTAATTGTTTTATTTTTTTTATGGTCACATGAATATCAGCCTTTTTTAGGTCACTTATTTAAATCATTACATCATTTTCGGGGGGGAAAATTTTCTTTAAAAATATATATGCACCAGGCATTCTCTATTCATCACCCACTAAACCCATTTTATTTCATACAAAATGCACACTTCCTTTCATACTGCTTCATGGGCTTCATTCACATTTCGATCGCATTCTAATTCACTCCCATAGTCACTACGCTTCACGTAGGCTAATGGATTTTAACTGTCGTTGGCCTTATTTCCGACATTGTCACTTCTTCACTCCTTACCCCTTTCATATGTTTTTAATATATATATATATATATATATATATAATATATATATATATGTAATATATATATTATATATATATATATATATATATATATACACTCATATAATTTTATATATATATAAAATATATATATATATATATAAATATATATATATAATAAAATATATATAATTTTATATATATAATATATATATATATATATATGTGTGGTGTGTGTGTGTGTGTGTGGTGTATACATATATGTGATATACATAATATATAAAATATATATATATATATAAATATATATTATATAATAAATAGTATATAATATATGGAATTATAAATAAAATATAATAATATATATATATATATTATATAATTGGTATTACACCTATAGTATACACACACACACAAAACACAAACAATAATATAATAATAATATATATAATTAATATAATATATATAATAATATATATATATATTACATATATACATCTTTTATAATATATATATATATATATATATATAATATATATGTTATATATTTAAAATAATAATATATATATATAATATATATATATAATATATATATAAATAATATATATATTATACATATATATACATATATATATATATATATATATATATATATATATACAATGAAAGGGTAAGGAGTGAAAGAAGTGACAATGTCGGAAATAAGGCCCAACGACAGTTGAATCCTTTAGCCTACGTGAAGCGTAGTGACTATAGGAGGAATTAGAATGCGAGTCGAAGTGTGAATGAAGCCCATGAAGCAGTTGAAAGGAAGTGTGCATTCGTATGAAATAAAATGTGAGGGGGTGAATGAATAGAGAATGCCTGGTGCATATATATTTTTAAAGATATTTTCCCCCGAAAATGATGTAATGTTTTAAAATAAGTGACCTAAAAAAGGCTGATATTCATGTGACCATAAAAAAAAATAAAACAATTAGAAACAGAAAATAAATGGAAAATGTGCCCAAACTGATAAATGAAATTATGTGAACGAGAAAATAAAATAAACCAAAACAAAAATAGACGAAACCAGATATGAAAATAAATTACTAGCGAATGTCCAGGGGAATCCCCCAGTGTGACGTCCATTCACACTCGAACAGCTGCCCAGACGAGGACCTACCCCCCCGAGGGGGGTAACAGCCGAAAGTGTATCTAAAACATCCTCGGTAAGGAAAACAAGTGTTATAAACGTTTAAAAAGTGATCTTGGGCAAAGAACATAAAATAAAGTAAAGAACGAGATAAAGTAGGGGTTTATAACACTTGGGCAGGTTTCGGGTGGAGGGGAGAAGTGCCGTGCCAAGTCACAAGTGCGCCCCTACGAGACCGCACGAGTGGGGCGTGAGGTGCGAGGCAAGGCGAGAGGCGTGAGGCGAGGGGGGCGTGAGGCGAGAGGACGAGGCGAGAGGCACGGGGCACGAGGTGAGGAGAAAGGAAAGATGAAAAAAGTGAGAAAAAGTGAGGATAAAGCCACAACATGGACTTTTTTGTGTGATAGGGAAAAAGGGAAAGAAAATACTTAGGGTTTATGGGTAGGGGTTTTAGGGGTCACAAAGTGAACAAAACATTTAGTCCTTGATTAATTTTTTTTGTTGATTTTTGTTTTCTTTTTTTTCTTTTGTATTTTTTATTTTTTGTTTTTTTTGTTTGAGGATTTAGGAATAAATCTAGATGGAAAGGTTTCTTTTTTAAAACCAATTGTCAAATGAGCAACAACGCAGAGGGATCCCCAAAGGGTTGTACTGGTGGGGGCCCAGGCCCGAAATTTAAGAAATTTAAACAAGTTGCAACCTTTCATTAATAATATATATATATTATATATTATATATAAATATATATTAATATAATATATTATAATATATATTATATTTATATATATATATAATTATATATATATATATATGATATATATGTATAAAATATATATATTATAAAATATCTATATAAATATATATTATATATATATAATATATATAATTATTATATATGTATATATATGTATATATTGTATATGTATATATATAAATACAAATATCTTTTTCATGTCTGAGCCGCCGTGGTCACAATGATACTTAGTTTTATGTCGTGATGCTTTGGAGTGAGTCGTGTAGGGGCCCCCGTGCCTTTCCACGGAGAGTGCCGGTGTTACCTTTAGGTAATCATTCTGTCTATTATCCGGGCTTGGGGACCGCACTGACTTGGGCTGGCTTGCCCGACAGTGCTAGGTAGGCAATCGAGGTGAAGTTCCTGGCAGAACAAACGAGCCGGCCGGTGGACTCGAACCCTGAATCAGATTTTGCCGTCGTGACAGTCTGAGTCCGATGCTCTAACCATTCGGCCACCGCGCCACCCATCTACACATTATATTATATATGTATTATATATATAATATACTAGATATATTATATATATATTATTATATATATATATATAATTATATATATATCAGGGAAAACAAAAAAATGTAAGTACGTAAAAAAATAACACTGTCTATCTATCTATGTCTGCTTATCAGTCAGTTAATCTATCTATATATCTATCATATATACTATAGATATATATATATATATCTGTCGGTCTATTTATATATTCATTTATCTGTCCATCTATCTATATGTCTGTCCACCCATCTATCTCTCATAAATCTATTATTTATCTATCTAGCTATCTACATGGACAGGAAACAAATCATTTGTATTTGGCGTGAAAAAAAAATATTATACATTTTCCCAAAATATCAACTTACTGCTGTTTTTTTCTTGTAAAATTCTGAATATGCCGATTTTATTGAAGGAAAACGAACGGATCGAGTGAGGAGGAATTTCGAGAAAAAAAAAAATCATTATTACTGTAGTGTAACGAGTCCTTTTTTTATGCCATATTGAATTTCCATTATTTCGTGCTCAGCTGTAAAAGAAATGTCCAACATGAGCGCTCACTGCCACCACCCGTTCATACGCACGGGAACGAGGTATTTTAGGGAGAAGTCAATGTGTAATTAGTATTGTGGGCGCAAGGCGAAACCTGAGCGAGAGCCGAAAAACACGTGAATTTCGGCCACGTGTGAAGGATTTAGATAAGCTGTTCGGAATATTTTAGTATTTACTCCCTTTACAGGTCATCAGCAAAGCTCATCGGTGTTACTCCCTTACAGCTCATCAGCAAAACTCATACGGTTTACTTCCCTTACAGGTCATAGCAAAAGCGCATCGGTTTTAGGCCCTTACAGATCATCGCAAAGCGTCATCAGTTACTTCCCCTAAAGCGTCATAGCAAAGCTCATCAGTTTTAGTCCCTTATAGATCATCAGCAAAGCTGAATTCTTTGATTATAAATTGAAAAATCAAAAGATTAAAAAGATCATAACAACAAGAATCAGATCTCTTTAAAATTACGAAACCAGAAGGAAACTGAAAACTAGTTCCTTTTAAGACTTGAAAAATTTATAAAAACGGAAGTCACTATGCACTATTCACATTCGTTCACTTGCTCGAATGCATATCATCGAGACGAAATACTCTGCCAATTAATAAATTCCCAAACCAACAAGTACCTGCTCGAAGGTGCGCTGCAACATTCAGATCCCGTACAATTCGAAACAAAAAAAGACACACACACACAAATAGAAGACACCCAGTCTAAGTGCCCCTGCTCAGCCTGCAGCATCTATGCACGAATTATACACCGGTGCTCAAGGAGAACAGGTAGCAAGGTGCGTATCTTTACGTGCTAGAAATTTCAGTTCATATCTTTAGCCAGGCAAACCAAAAAGAATTATGTGTGAAAACATCACTAAAAAGATAAATTGTTTTAAAAGATGAAGTTACTATAAAATGATTAATAACTAAAAAAAAGTAAAGTACAATAAAGATTTTATTAGCTATAACTAAATTAATTCTTTCATTTTTGTTTCCTCAAGTTACAGCGTTAACACTGGCGCTCTTTATGGTGTAAATGTGGCATTATATCGAGGTGTGGCTCCCATAATTAATTCTGATAGGCTTCTATATTACTGAAGACAATAAACACCAAAACAAATAACTGTAAACTAAAGATCCCCGCACATTATAGGGACATCCGTGCAGGCCTCTCTTCTGTAAAGTGTCTTCGCCTCCACGACAGTCAGTGTCAACAGCCCCGTCCGTCCATCCAGCTCGCGGTTAAGGGTGACATGAGAGTGGCACGTTCCGCATTAAATCTGGCGCCGTAAAGTTTCCATAGATTTTTTTTCCTGAAGGGACATGTTTTTCGGCTGCATATTCGGCTTACCTACGATGTTAGGCTGAAGAAGAAATCGTAAATTTGAGTTTCTAAATCCATTACAGCCAGACAGTTGCACTACAGTACTTTTTAGTTATATATTATATTTAGTTATATTTTTATTTATTTATATGGGGAGGGATTCCGCGGCATAACTTCGATAGATTTGGATTAGTAGAGAGATAGTAGTAGTAGGACAGACAGTAGTAGTAGATAGAAGTTTTGTAGTAGATAGTTGTAGTTCTGTAGTATAATATTATTATAAATTTGATAATATTATTATTACTATACTATTAGTTACTGTTACTGTTACTGTACTGTTACTGTTACGTTACGTTAGTGTTTACTGTTACTGTATGTTACTGTTACTGTTACTGTACTGTTACTGTTACTGTTACTATTACTATTACTATACTATTACTAATTTACATTACTATACTATTAATATTAATTATTTCTATTACTAGTATTATTATTATTAGAATCCATTATTACTTATTCTCATATCATCATTATTATTATGGTGTTTATTATTATATCTATTATTATTTAATATTATTAGTAGTATTGTATTACATTATCCTTATCATTATCATTATCATATAATTATCATTATCATTTCATTATCCTTATTGTTATTACTACTACTATTGCAATTATTACTATCACTGATATTATAGAGAAAGGGGGGGGGGAAGGAATGGAAAACAAAATAAAGGACGAGAACTAAGACCCACCACATGCCAGCACACACACATCATAAACGCAAACACACACACACCGCACACACCAAAAAAAAAAAAAAAAAAATATATATATAGGAGGCGCCGGGGGGGGGGGGCACAGAACCACGGGCTGAAAGCAAACAGAGGCTCTAAATGTGCCTTTGTCAGTCGGTGGTGCCGCGGTGGCCGAGGGTTAGCGCGTTGCCAATGCGGATCCAGTGGCGCGGGATTGAATCCCGCGACGCCAAGTGGCAACGGAGTGCCACGCAGGTGCCACTGTAGAATCTTCCTCTGTCTGTCTGTCTCTAACTCTCTTCATCCTTTTTCATGCTTATTTTTTTTTCTTTCTTTTTCTCCTTCTCTTCTTTATTCTTTTCTACCTTTTTTCTGTTTTTCTTTTCTTCTTTTTTTCTACTTTTCCATCTTCAATTTTTTTTTCTTTTTTTTCTTTTCTTACCGTTCGTTCTTCGCGTTCATTTTCTCTTCTTCTTTTTCCTTTTTTTCTTCTTTTCTTTTTTTCTTTTATTACTTTTTTGTTGTTGTTGTTGTTGCGTGCGCGTTTTCTGTGTGTGTGACCGTTTCCTTCTGTTTCTTTGCCTTATTCGTATCTATTTTCATTTCGTTATTATTTTTTCTTTTTTTTCATCCACTTCATATTTCAGCTATACGTCTATTTATCTGTCCATCTATCTATGTATCTATGTATCTATCTATCTCTCTATCTATCTATCTACATAACAGAAAACAAATAATTTGTATGTGCGTGACAAAAAAAATATATATTTTTTTTTTTTTCTAAAAATATCAACCTCTTGCCGTTTTTTTTCTTGTAAAATTCTGAATATCCGGTTTTATTGAAGAAACTGACCGGATCGAGTGAGGAGAATTTCGAAAAAAAAAATTCGTTGTATTCTTTCATTTTTATGTTTCTATTGTTCATATTTTATCTATTTATATTGGGGGAAGGGGTTCGCCCGGCATAATTCGACAGATTTGGATAATAGATAGATAGCAGTAGTTCAGTAGATGATCGTAGTAGTAGAGAGTGAGAGGAATCTGTTGATATGAAATCGTCGGTGTCGGCTATGCAAAGATATTCGGAAAATTACTCATTCTTATCATTGTGTCATCCCTGTGCTTATCATTATTATTATTTACTTATTATTATCATTATCATTATCATATTTATCATTATTATCATATTACATTAATATGATCATTCATTATCATTATCATGAGTGACACGCTCTGGCTTCGTACCAACTCCTGCCCATAGGCCACCCTGGGGTTAATGGGGCGGCCGGGGGAGAGGCCTTGCCAGTCCTCTCCCCCCAGAATGACCCTTGGCAAACGTCTCGTCATAAATGGAAATGCTGGGGGGAGGGGTGTTTGTCCTCCCACCAAGCAAGTAAGGGGGCTGTGGGTTCCCCTGGGAGGGCAAATGTCGGGGTGCAGGATTGAACGAGAGTTTACTCGTTCCGCCTGCGCCCCTGCCCCCCCCTTCGCCAACCCACCATGAAGCTTGTGGGGGAAGCCCTCGGGTAAACCCCACAGGGGATAGCGGTCCCACAGATGCCGACCCCCTTATCTGGTGACTGTGTTGGCGGGGGCGGCAGAGGTGGCGTGCACCCGGAGTGACCACTGAGGTTTAACCTCAGGCGTGCTTTCCGGGTAGGCGCTTGGAACATCGGTCCTTGCGGCAGGATGAGCGGTTACCTCTGCTATCGCGGGAATTGAAGCGAACTGGAGTTGAGGTGGCTGCCCTCTCAGATGTGAAGAGAACTGGTCCTAGCGGCCACGATCAGTGTGGGTGGTTACACCTACTACTGGCGGGCCGCAGCTGGTCCACCACCTCCAAGGGTGTAAGCCATAGCCCATCTCAGTCGACTTAGCCTGCGGTAGTCGAGGGACAACTGGTTGATGAGCGTTATTCATGGCATTGAGACCTGAAGCATGATTGGCTTCTTGTCTCTTATCGCTGTATAGCTCCTACCGATGTGTACATAAAACCGATGTGGAAAGAGGCGTTTCTACGCCAAACTCGCATCTGTGGCGACGATTGCCCCCGGCGAGGAATTCGCATTGTTCTGGGCGGACTTCAATGCGGTATACGGCTGTGACCGAGATGGCTCGAGAGTCTGTCAGCCCCCATGGCTCGGAGCTGATCCCAGCGCGAGGGGAATAAGCATCCTCTCCGGGACTTTGCTGGGTCCAGGAAAATGAGGATCTCTGGCTCATGGTACCAGCGCTCCAACTTGCACGCTGGACTTGGTACAGCGATACGGTAAGGTGGCCAAGGAGATCGACCGCATTCTTGCAGCACGCGTGGAGGATCCTCCAGAACTGCAGGTTATACGGATGTGCTGAGTGCTGTTGCACCGACCATAGGTGGCGTGTGGAGACCCTGCGGGTCACTTCAAAAACTCGCGTCCCTCCGTGGCCACCCTAAGGTGTTTCACATTGGGACAGACTAAGGGAGGAGGAGTGTCGCCCGTGGTGTCGCCACGGCAGTCTATGACCGATTCTCAGAAACCAGCAACCGAAGGATCAGTTGCTCTGTGGGAGTCTTCAGCGCCGT